>NC_141339.1:12891176-13088676 GCF_037954235.1 Aulostomus chinensis | reverse complement strand
GAAACACCACAACTGACAGGAGAGATCCAGTCTCTCTTGTGGATTTTCACATCTTCTTTCATGACATAGCATGTCTCTCAAATCCATTTATTAACAACAACAACACACACTACGATTTCTCCGGTGTCATCAGTAATTTTCCGGTACATTCCAAACACATAGCGCACGATATGGATGCAGCATAAGTCATCTTATCTTGCATGGTCAAATAAAGTACCACTGCAGAGCGTGTTCGGGTACTTACATCCAGAAGATACTCCTGTACTACTGCATGGAGGATGATAGCGATGAAGAAATAGAAGAGGATAGTGGCACAGTCCTTCCATCCATAATAGTACAACGTCACCTCTCCCTCTTAACAACACACACGGGACGGGTCAGACACATTCTAGGTATACGGATTCTAGGGCTTTCACAGAAACAGGAAGTGAAAACTATGAAACTTTACTGAGGCCAAAATGCTGCGCCACATACCTGGTGATAGCGTGGTGACATTGTACTGAGGCTGAATGAACAATATAGCTGTCTTAGCTGTCGCCTGAAAGAGGAGATGAGATGAATGTAAAAGACTGGTCATCCAAGTGTCATTAATAAATATATATATGTGTGTGTGTGTGTGTGCTTCTCCAGACAGTATTAAAGCATAAATTATATTCTGTATCATATTGTCAGACCGGCTCTCCAGCACTGAACTAAAGCACTTTGGGAGGAATTCCTGAGGGTGCACTGCTGTAAGTCTCTCTGGCATGACCAGACTTGTGTTACAACTGTAAACGAGGCTCCCTAATTATTTTATATCCCATAAATCAAGACACAGACACGTCTGAAAACGAGGTGAATCTGCTTGCGAGGACTCCAACACATCATCCAAACAAGCTGTTCATCTAATTGTGTGCGTGATTATATTTTTTTTCTCACAAGCATTAAGAAAAATAAATATTCAGTATCTCATCGGAAAAGAAAACGTTTGGAGGGTACAACGTGGATTTTATATTTCCAGATTAATCTTCATTCATCACTCATTTTCTTTTTATTTTGAGCCGATGAATCATTCACTCTATGTGTCAATGACATACCGGTAAATAAAATAGAAAATTCTCAGCAAAAAATAACGGGTGAAGCGACTTCTTTGGTCCATTTGGCAGCGGATGCATGAAAATGCCAGCAGAAATTAGCTCATTTTAAAAAGAGGAAAACAAGTCGGCTGCTATGTGGGTTTAGCTTTGCTCAAGTCTCTTTCTTTGCTCGTCATCTGTTGCAGGGGGGAAAAAAATTGTGTGATTTCAAAAAAAAATAAAATAAACTGTAATTTTCCCCCCACCTCAAATCCAGTATTTAAAAATGTGAGTGCCGCAACCTTCTCTTTAAAATATAGAAAATATTGACTGAGCAGATATCTGGAAAAAAATTCAATAAAAATCAATTATGGTGCATCGCGACATCTAACACTCCAACAACCAAAGTCATTTTCAGTTATTAATGACAATGCTAAACTGCAAATCCTAATATTCAACAGCCTAGAATTGTATTTTTTCTTTTTCTTTTTAGCATGCAAATGTCTTAAAATCAATCATAAAAAAAAGTTGGAGATTAACTTTCTTCTCATTTTCTCGTCAGTCAAATGTTGCATCTCTACTTGCTTTGGAACTTCATTTCTTCCCCTCACTGACTGAGCATTTGGAGAATATAATACTGGCAGATTCAGGACTTTACCAAAGGTCTCCTTAAATTTCGACCTCAGGATGTGTCACTGCCACTTGCTGGGAAGCAGCAGGTTTTCATTTTACAGAATAATTTAGGAGACATCAATCCTGAAATGACTCAGTTGGTTTGGTTATCTCAATGCACCAGACCTCTACTGACTGCAGAAATACACCCGGGACACGTCAACACGAACATCCTAACCCATGAACCTAATATTGCACCGTTATTCTCTATTTCCGAAAAATGAAGGAAATCCCCTGGTTTGCCCCCCCACCCAGTTACAAGGCCAGCTGTGAGAACACAACCAGAGTCTGGGAGTTAAACTGTGATATATGTCCTGCCGGCGGCCTGCGAGTGTGTTTCCGAGCACGAATATGAAACTAAAAATAAATAAAACTAAAGTAACATGTAAATACTCAGTAAGCGTATGTCAGAGTTAAATCCCCTCAGTCTCTACAGCTGCTGGGCCCACAGTTGCAAGTCCTTGCGGCTCAGATTGAGACGTGGCAGTTAACTACCAACATCAAGAAAGCGACGTGCATTCATTCCACTTCCGCTTTTCCTTTTCAAAATAAAAATGGACTTTTTGACTTGCGCTGAGAGACGACTCTACTCCACGGCAGCGCGCTTAATTTTAAAATGACAATAAATTACTTCCTGTCTTAATTTAGCTCCCTCTGTTAATCTTATCAAAATGTTGCAGAGGACTGCGGATGGAAACTGGAACAAGACATTTTACAGGGTAAAACGTGACGTTTATAAGATGAAGTGTGTGAATTTCAAGTGTTCGGTTGGGTCTGTGCAACTAGAAACGTTTTCCGGAGTAACAAAGACCTTCAGGAATTCAAAATTTAAGAGAGACTGGCTGAATTCTTTCACCGTGGCGATAAACTTGAGTTTTTCCCCCCCCCTGTCGTTTCCAGGTGTAATATAGCATCCCAGCTAATTTCTACTCCCGTTTGCTTCAAACGTTCATTGTTCCTAAAACTTGTAACGACAAACTAGCATGCAGCAACAATAGGCGCGGAAACAAGTTCTTCAAATGCAATTCTCAAGTATTGTTTTTCCTTTGCAAAGCAAAATCCCGTCGACTGCTGTAATTTCGCTTGAAGTTCCATGTCTGAACGTGCAGCAGCTTCGCCAACAGCTGAGAGACGAGGGAGGAAAAGAGTAACTGAGTTCATCTCACCTCAAACATCAATCCAATCAAAATTAAAATCACCAAACTGAAGACGATGTCGGCGTGGTTTTGTATCAGGAATTCTTGGCTGAAGAATGGATAACTCTTGTTTCTACGGCGAAATGCCATGTCAGTTCAATGGGGTTTTCCCTGCTATTTTATAATTCAGAATTTTTCTGACTTCGAAGTTCAGAGTTAACTTTCTCTCTGTTTTACGCATGCGCATCGCCTTAAAGGGCCAGTACTAGAAATGCCTCATTTGTGGGCTTAAAAGCGCCCACAGACAAAATCTTTATTTTTTTTTCGATGCTTAAAACTTTAAAAAGTTCAAAATAAACAAAAAAATGTGAGGCACGGATATATTTAGTCCACTCACCCCAATATTAACAGTATTTATTGCTTATTAAAGCCACCAGTGGCCTCAGACGTCACAGTTCATATGTTACAGAGGGCAGTCACTGAGAAACTCAGCATCACTTGTTTGTGGATTTCATCCCATTTACAGATGATAATTAGCAAAAATGCATTTGTCGCTTAGAAATAGCATCAAGAACACAAAAACACCACTACACACATCTCATAAACATCTTTTCAGTTTGTTTCACAAATGATATTTAAAAGCATCTTAGAGTCAGTGCCTGAGACATTGGTTTTTTTTCTCCCCCCAACGTAAGTAAAAAAAAAAAAAAAAAACCCCAAAGAAAAACATGATCAACATGTAAATAAAGATAAAGCTCCTCTCCAGGGTGACATGCTAACTCCACTCAAAGCACTGCAAGTTTGTACAAAAAAACAAGACATAGGTCTTTTATGGGACTGAGGATTTCTTACTAAAAAGAAAGAAAAAAAATCAGCATTTGATACGTTAGGTACAGAGGATACTTGTGCTTTTAAGAAGTCAATACAGTTGTGGCTTGTGCTGAGATGGTAAATATTTAGAGGTCTGACACCTTTTTTAGAACAAGTGATATTTTCAGAACTCCTAGCATTTAACATGAATAACATCAGCTTCATTTTATGATGCGTCCAAGTTGTTCCAGGTCATAAAGTAGCTGCTTATGTCTGAAGTCTACTGATATAACTCGTGACTATAATTACAATCTGGCAGCACTAGTGTTGTTGCACAGCGATATTCCTGCAGTTTTAAAAGAATAAAATGTTGAATATCAGGTAGAGTGTGTGTCTGAGCTCCGTATTCCACACAGTCAACAAATGTTTTCACCTTTGTGTGTACAGCTTATATGCATGTATTGCTTTCAGAAAATAGTTTATTATTAGAGCTAAGTACAGACTAACTAGGGAATATCCCCGAATTGTCTGTCCCCTTTCCGCATTGTTCTAGATATACAGATGTATACAGGCAACACTTCTGCCAGCCTTTTCATCTTAAAAGCAGCTGAAAAGAAAGCTGGCATTCCTCTGAAGTGCTGCATTTGATCTTTCCCTGATTCTCTCATGAGAAAGTTAGAAAGTATCGTCTTCATCTCTTCCGGACATTATGAGCTGCCTCCGAGGACCTGTGAGGTGAGGGACATTGGAGGGAGAGTCCAGTACACCCAGATCCAATTTGGGGGTAGAAGTGCAGCGTGGCCCAACTCGGCCAAGTAGCCCACGGACATCTCTGTGAAGGGCTGGGTCGCTGGGGATGGAATTGAGACGCACACCCTGATCCAAACCCCCGATGTCCCGGTCCAAGCGAGGGTTACTGGCGCTACTTGGAGACTGAGGATCAGCACTGAAATACAGGGTTGAACTTGACTCTGTGGGGCAAAAGTAAGGTTCTGGACTGTCTCCAAACACAGATTTGCCCTCTGGTGAACTGCGCTTGAAATCTGATACAGGTGACTCCATCGGGCTCTCCATCTCCAGACTGTCATCCTCTTCTTCTGCTTGATCAAAAGTGGGTTCACTCACACTCTGGAATTCATCTTTGCAGTCCGATAAAGGTGCCAGGCCTTTCCCCTGGGACTCCGATGTGGAGACGCCCTCGCAGCTGCCTCCTGCTGTGATTGTGATGCCCTCATTACTCTTAAACGCTTGGTTGTACTCCTCCATATCCAGGATAGCTGCCGCCCCTCCTGCCCCATACGCTCTGTTAATCTTCCCAAGGTCACCTGTTTTTAAGGCCAGCCGGATTAGAAACCAGTGGTGGTGGTAGCAAGGGCAGGAGCTGTTGGGCCTGCCTCTGCACGTTCCTGGGTGCTCCAGGAGAGAGCCAGCCACACCTGAGAGTGAGAAGCTGCCGTGGTTTTGCATGGTGGGAGCTGGTAGGCTTTTGTCTCCGAGCGAGAAAGAAGACTCGCCTCGTTCGATACATGTGCTGCCCATGTGGTTGTGGTGCAAACCTTGAGAGATCTCTGTTGACTTGGGGTGAAGGAACCGGTAGTAGAGGACCAGAGAGGTAGCACCTGGGAAGCAGCGGCACAGGAAATCATTCAGACCCAATTCGACGTTCAAATTTGTGTTTCCTCCTTGAGATGTTTTCATCATTTGCTTCAGATGTATTTAGGGCCTTGCAAAGATATTCGCAAGCCCTTTTTTTAATATCCATATCACTATACATGCATATACTATACATATACGAAAAACCGTATATGTACCGTAAAAACTAAAAAGAAATTCAAAATTTTTTGAGATGCCTTTTTTAATATGAGCTTTTTTGCACTGATTGACCAAAATCAAATTAGTTGAGCAATTATTGTGTTAATTTCATAAAGCGAAAAGTTCATCAGCGTCCGTACAGGATTAATCCATTATTTGCGGAGGGGGTAGGGACAGACCAACATGGCAGGGTACTGATGAGTGACAATGTCTCACTACTAAGTACCAAAATGTGTTAAAATGTTCTGTTCTGACTTTTAGCACGAAGGACTAATCTCATCCTTAATTGAGCTGGTTTGTTTCGTTAATGCTCCTTTAAAAATGGACGTAGACTTGCCTTTTTTCGATTTAAAGTACAAGAGTTTACAAGTTTACCACACCAAGGTTTTCTTCAGCTGACAGCAGCCCTATTTGCATCCATTATGGAGGACAGTTTAGATCAGTCATTTCTTATGTAACCGAATGAAAAATTACTGAAAAATTGGACGTCCTGCCTATAAAGACTCTAGAAATGAGATCTGCAAGCTGTGTATGGTGCTAATATTTGACAAGCAGTACTTACACATCAGCTGTTGTTACACTTACAAAGCCATTTACTTCACCACTGAGAGCTTATTACTCAAATAAAACAGTCACATATTCAGTTTACAATGGCCTGATTATATACAACAACCGAAGACAAGTCAGTACAAAGGGAGTGAAAAATGCGAGTGACTCACCGAGGAGAAAGCTACATAGCACAGTGGTGGGGAGGGTCATGTTGTCCCATGATGCTTCGCTGAGGAAGTCAGAGGCGGCCAGCAGCAGAGTGGCATTCTCTATGAGCATGAACTGACAAACACGGAGAGAGAAGGTCATCGGTCGTTAGCATACAGCTGTACTTCACTGTAGGACAATGAAGAGGAGGCGAGGATGACAATGCGGAATCTCGCTGTTTGTGTGTGCGTTGTTTTGTGTGTATAGGTCAAGGAGACAAAACTGGATACGGAATACAAGACCGATTAAAAAATGCAGAAACAAGATGGAGAAAAGCGCGTCCATTTAAAGTCACTTCTTACTGAATAGAAGCTGGCCATGCGGAAGCGCGAGGGTCCGTCTTTGACATTCAGGAAGAGGAAGACGTGGATAAGGCCCATGATGCCATTAAAGGCACGCCAACACCACGGGCCAGTGCAGATGTCGGGTTGCTGTGAGACCAGCCAGAAGGAGGCCGTGAGCCAGTGAAAACCTGGAGGTCAACATAAAAATAGAGGAGGATGTGCAATCCAGGATCCATAAACAGTGTATCAGGCTGATACAGGAGAGGAAATGGGACAACTAGATTAAGAGGACATGCTGCATCACTCTGAGGATAATTACCACCTCATCTGATGGTTTTATTACCTCCGCCAAAAAGTTAGGAGTACACAAAATCTGATTGGTGGTCAGATGTTGCGTAGCCCAGATTGGAAGCCTTAAAATTTTCAAGCAAATATGTTCAACGTAGCAAAAAAACAAACAAAAAACAACTGCTTTGTTTTGCGCTTTGGATTTGGCTGAAGTCTCAAGCGTTTGTCTGTTAAACAATATAAAGCTAAAACTGCAGCGCTCGCGTCGAGCACACAAAGTGCAACGTTGCAACCTGACCCTCAACATGACAAGCAAGAGGAGTAATTTGGAGTTTACATATATTACATGGAATTACCTTTACCAGATCATTACGCGATCATCCACGTCGGGTTAAATGTCAGTATAATGGCTAATATTTATATTGAGGTAGTCTCTTCTTCTTTGCCCCTCAATAATGGTGAGGAATAAATAAATACATGATTTATGAACTTTTCCAAATGTTGTGGAAACAAAGAAAATCGATATTTTTTTCCAATTCACAATGTGTTTTCAATATGTACAAAATGTGACAGTAATATAAACTTCAATTCTGACTCTTAAATAGATTAATTTGATTGGTAAATATTGGCTATTAGACAAAGCAGTTATAAAATATTGGAAAAAGACCAAAAAAAAATCAACCCTCACTATCATGCCTCCTATATAAAACTCTTAGTAAATTTGTCATTAAGAGTCAGTGAAACTTTATTCTAGAGTCCAGATATCTACATGTGGTTTTAGCATGCACCTGGATGATAATAATATGTTTGGATGCATGCACAACCTCTCACCTGCTACTCCACACACCCACCAGTTGAAGACCCGGGCGAAAAACATGAGGCAGGTCACCCTGGCTCCCAGCATGCCTGCTCTCCACACCAGCTGGCACAGCAGGGCTGCCGGAGGCAAGGCCAGGTGGCCCGGGCGGATGAGACAGCAGGCTCGGCTGTACAGCACCAGGGCCCAGGAAATAGACAGCACACAAAGTCCACAGCAGTAGGCCACTGGAGGTGGAGCAGATGGGGGTGGGGGGAGACTGTATTTTAGATATGAACCAGAACAACTGGCACAAACAAGCCACTGAAATCAGTTCACCTGGGGACATGATGCCCACATCAGTGGACACCACGACGTATGCCTGCAGCAGACTCTGAGGCAGCGTGAGGATCAGAGCCTCCAGCAGCCAAAGGGCAGCAACATCTGCCTGCTGCATGACCGCAGCTCCGAGCTCAGCCACTGAACCTTGCATGCGCAACACACACCTCATGCAGTCCCACAATCTGCCGGAAGAGGGCGACATCAACACACACGCCAGTGAAATGATAAAGAATTGTATGCTTTCTAGTTGAGGGAATGTGCTCTACAATGTCCTTCAACAGTTCTGTGGTTGGTCCTACTAGGGGACACTACAATGAATGCAAATAATGTTCTATTTTGGACATAAAAATCTCTTACCTTTTAAAGATGCCCAAGTGCAGTATGTGTATGACAGAGAGGTAACACCGTCTGTCGTCACCATCGTCATAGTACCATTTCACACTGAGCAGCTGAACCGCTGTGGCCGGCAGGAAGAGTCCCAGAGTGAGTCCAGCCCACTGCGTCTCCTCGTTCCAAAGGTAAAAGCCTATACAGTAGACCACTGACACACAAACAGCACTTACGTCAAGTGATAGAAACTCATTGGGGAAAGTGCAATAGGACTTTTTAAAGGACATTGTCATTAAAAACTGAAAGAACAAAAGGGATCATTCTTTAGTTTGGGATGATAAACTCCAACAGGAAGAGACAAACCTCCCTGTGATTATGCACGGAAATGATTTGTCTTGACTGAAACAAGACGTATAACTCGGTGATGCAAAAGCGTCTCTAATAATAGCTTGGGGTCCTGAGCCTGTGCAGCAGCAGTATGTATTTTCTCCGTTTGGAGTGATAAATGTGCAGCAGACAAAGTCACACTTTGTCCTCCTCCACTAGCTGTCACCTATCTAGCGTCTGCCCTTGCTCCATTGATCTGCTTAGTCAGGAGATCATCAGACCTGCGCTGCACGTTGCTTCCAATACAGATGTGAATTCACGCACTTGTAATGATACTGCTAGTAATATAGCAATAACCCCAAATTTGAATTAGAAGGGATTTGGGTAGGGCAGGTGCCCTGGGAATCTTAAAGCTTAGCATTATCGCTCCCCCCCCCCCCCCCTCCAGTTATCGAGGACAGACACTCATTTTTTAAGGGTTGTGTGACCCTACAGACTGACCCCTGGAGTCCCTCGGTTTGGCCCACCCAGGAGGGCTAACCAACACCATGTGTGCGTTAAAGCTGTAGCGTCATGTGGAAGGCGAGCCCGAACCTGACTGAGCTCCAGTGTTAAACAGCACAGCCGAGTAGCAGCACAGCTCAGTCGCTGAGAGACGACACCCGATAGACAGTCAGCATTGGAAGACATACGGTTTTAACCTCATGCACCAGCATACTAGCATCCCGCCAGCTTTAGGGATTCTATGCAGACTTACGAGCGCTCCGTTCGGCCACGATAACCAGCGCCGACACGCCGAACAGGACCGCCTGGCACCAAGCTATCCAGCACTCACTTCTTCGGGCCGCCGACGGCATCCTTCGGGCCCCAGAAATGTTTATCATGATTTCGGTAGGTGGGCGAAGGGACGAGGCGGTGACATTATTCCGAGCATCCTTCACCCCCTCGGTACATCCGCTCCTTTCTTCTCCCGCTGCTGCCTGCCCCCTGTCAAAATATGTGACGTCACGGTGCGGTTTTAAAGGGGCATCAGTTACCAGCCGTCCCTCTGTCCATGATACCTCTCCTCTTCTCCTCTTACCTGGCTGATTAATCACCTGCTCTTAGCTTTCCTCTCCAGTCGGTGTTTGAATATCCCACTACACAAGCACAGCTCTGGGTTTATGCTTTTGTCTTTTTTTAAATATCCCATATTATTCACAAGGCATCTATGTCAACAGAGAGATAAATCATTTGATATATGGTTATAGCCAAGAGGTGGCCATACACAGTGGGCATAGAGAGAAAAACATATTTTGAGGCCACAGAATACTACTTTTTCTCTCAATGTACTAAATCCATGGCCACTATATATAACATGTTTCCTCGGTTTATATATATATCTATATAGTGGATACAAATTAATTAAATTGAGTTAAAAAATATTTGTTGGTGTTTCAGATTAATCAAATTGAGTGTACTAGTTATATCAGGTGACTTTAAAATAACTCTAAATATTTCTGTGGCCAGTCCAGGGCTCTGTAAAATTAGGACACGTGTTTAGTCGTATTTCTCTGGCGGAATGCGGTGGTCTGCCGCTGAGCAGGTGGTTTATACACTGAGGTATCCGATCAGTGTCACGAAGGTGCTTGCTCTGTGTATAATAGATCGGCCACTTTGAACAATAAGCCACCTGACACCATTTTAACTTGTAATTTGAGGACAACAGAACATTAGTGCACACAGGGACTCTAGGAATGAAAGTCACACTTTGTCTTAGTCTGCGCTTTAGTTTGTGTGTGGGTGTTGTAGCCAGAAACTTCCTTGTTGTCATGGATTGGATCGATTAATTGCTGACTGATTTATGCTGAATCTAAAATGTGGAAGTGCATCAATAAAATTAGTAACAAAATTCAATAACAATATGGTTATTGTTTCCATTTGCTAAGTACTGTAAAGGCCATGATGTGGTGATTGGTGGCGTGACCTTCTCTTAACATCGGCATGTCACTTACAAAAAGGCGACACACACAGGTGCGCACGCACACACAACTGACTTTTTCTCTTTCGTAACAATTCCTCTCACCTCATTAAAACTGCATAGCTGTGCAGTAACTTTAATTAGACAACAGATGCGCACGCACGCACCCACCCACCCACACACACACACACACACACACACACACACACCAAAACACTGGCAAAGAGTTCATGTCTGTTTATACATATCACATCTTTAGTTGTTACTCCATTAAGACATTCCAGAGGTACAAAACACTTACTCACAGATGTCTGGTTGAATTTTACATTAATGTTAGCAATATAATAAATTAACAAGATGTATTCATTAAGGTCCCAGGCCATGCTGGTAGAGTCTTGATTCTTCACACGCTACAGAATATAGACAAGGCTATCCAGTGATTGAGATAAGGCTTTACTTCAAATAGGGCAGTAACGCAGCTGCTGAGTTGACCTGTAAGGATTATATGGCTGGATTAGCAGGCCTGTCTTTGGGCTCTGACATGCAGCCTGACTCCAGCTTGATGCTGGTTGGATGCAAAGGGCTATGATGCTGCAGCTGAACAATGGAGCACTCCTTCACGGAGTTGAAGATGCTCAGCTCAGTAGCCCCTTTGGCACCACCCTGAGTCTCCATCCTCTGTATTAAGTCAATAATATCCCTCTTGTCCATCTTAGGCTCTGCAGCCATGGCCTCAAGCTGCTCCGCCGCCTCGCTCATGTCAAACCTCTCGATCTCTGTGTTGACTCTGTGCAGCTCCTGTGAGGAGTATCTGTGGGAGGCAGAGGGCGACAGAGGGCAGAAGCCTTGGAGGTGCAACTGGAGACTGCAGTAGTGGAGATAGGCACAGGGGCAGCAAGGACACTGGTGTGGACGTTCCCCGGTGTGGAGGCGTTTGTGGAGTTTCAGGTGGATGAACTGAGTAAACCGGGATGGGCAAAGTTTGCACTGGTAAGGTCTCTCGCCTGAATGTAGCCGCTGGTGGGTCTTCAAGTTGCTAGTGCTACTGAATCGCTTATGGCATACCTGTGTCAACAGAACCATCCGTCACAGTTACTTCTTCAAGCCTTGATAGGGTAACAAAATCTGTGACGTACCAACAATGAGGATGATTTACGGACACTGTGATATTATTTTCTTTTTAGTGGTGGTGAATGGCACACATTTTTCAAGGTTTTCTGCTAAACCAGCATTGTTGGACTCACGACATATTTTCATGGATCTTATCCAACACAAAGTTATGAAGTGTATCTTTAATAAATGTAGCCATACCTTGCATTCATGAGGCTTTTCTCCTGTGTGAACCAGGTAGTGTTTCTGCAAGTGGGCCAGCTGAGTGAAGTTCTTGTTACAGGTCTGGCACCTGAAGGGACGTTCTCCACTGTGCACTCGCAAATGCACCTGAGGACAGAGTGTCAAAGATTCGTATTTATCTTCAAACTGAAGAAACAGTAGTTACTTATAAATCTTCTGACTGTATTTCCAAACGCTGCTTTAATGTAAAAAAGGAACTTGCCTTCAGGTTTGACAGCTGCCCAAAGACCTTTCCACAAACATTGCACTCATACCGGATCTTTCCATTCTGTCTGGTGAGGGGGTAAGACAAGGTTTTGCAGCCAATGACCTGACCTCCTTGTTTTGTCTTCCTGAGGTCCATTACATCTTCTGAGCTTCTCTCTGCAGCAGAGGTGGGTTTTGAAGGGAGACAAGCTGAAGAGGCAGCTGTGCCCACAGGTGGAGAGCATCCTCCGGGTGCAAGAGAAGGCTGTGTTCTGCAGACTGAGCTGGCCATGGATGAAGCACTGGATGTAGAAGGTATTGGGAGGTCTGCGCGGTCTTTGCTGGGAGGAGAATAGAGATCTCTGAGGTCATCAGAGGGGATCCTGAGGTAGTTTGTCTTTTTGGATATGAGGATGTTGTTTTCTGTGTGCTCACCGTTTGGTGAAAGAACGAGGTTTTGTTTGGTATTTGATCGTGCAAGTGTCAAGTCTTTGTGTCCATCGGCCAGAGGATGGAGGAGTTGTGCATAGCCATTGAAAGGGATGTAAGGTTTCTGTCTGTGACTGTAGGATGGGTATGGGTGAGGTAGAATGCTGTTAAGGCCAAGTGAGTAGTGGGGCAGGAGATATGGAGCATGCCTCAGAGCAGGATAAACGTGATCCCTCACAGAGGGCTCCTGGTAAGATTTGGCTACAACAGGGCACTGGCTATGCTGAAAGCTGAAGTGCAAATTGGAGGAGATGGGACCTCTTAGAGCTGGCTTTTTGGCAGCTGAGGGGCTACAGGAGGGCAGAGATGGGAGAGGTGCATATCTCTGGTCGTGGATCAACTCTGAGTGGGGCTGGTTTGGGTAGACAGCACGGGGACACAGGGGAAAAAGACTATCCAATCGTCTGGGGCAGCTACTCTGGGATTTGGAGGGCTCATTCCGGAGGATCTCAGTGACACTATGTCCTCGTTTCTCTGTTTTCTTCTCCTGAGCTGGATTGCGCTCTGTGGGACAAATAAAAATCAGGAAATGAATCTTTTTTTGGAAATAGAGTAGGCAAACAGCATATTTCAACTGATCATGCATCACTGGTTTAGTTGCATATATAAATATATAATTTCCTTGTTCTTTGCTTGTGCAATCTTGTCTTTTAGGACTGTCTCCTGCAATGAAAGTGGAGACCTGTCGTGAAACAAAAGGCATCTGATCAGGATGCTGATAAAATGAAGGACAGGGGTTAGTGGGTGGAGCAGGTTATTTACATTAAAGGTCTGGTCAGTATTTCCACCCAGGAGAAGGACAGAACTAATATTCATTTGCCAACAAGGTTTAATTTTCCCCCTGACATAAATTATCCTTAGAGACAGAGTGGAAAAACAACAGGCAATAATATGACTTATAATTAATGCACAATGTCTGGAATCAAATTGTAATGGTGAGAAATTATTCCACTTTATAGCCAGGAAGTTTTGCTTTCCCACTCTGGAGCAGACAAAAGGCATTTGCTGACAAACAGAGGAAGGCTAAATACAGACGCAATTCATGTGCATTTGACCTACTCTTAGACATAATTAACATCAACCCTCACGAACACAGAGCAAGTCTTATCTCCTGTGTTACCCTCCCCCCCCTCCTTAGAGGCCAGTCCTCAGCAAACAAACAGCCAACACTCATATCAATCTGTCAGCAGGTCGTCTTGTCAGGAAGTTCAAGTAGTCACTGGAGCGCTTCCTACTTCTCTTCCTCCTTAAGAGCCAAATAAATAAGGGGAGCCGTGCCAAAATGCTGTCAGCAACTCAAGGCAGCCCAGCACTGTGCGAGCACACATGTAAAGGAGTATTCTGGTGTGTGCATGCCATCTCTCTTAGCATGTGCACCCTTTTGTGTTTGTGAATGAAAGCTAAATGCTTTGTGTTTGAATGAGCTGACAGCTGTGTTTCTATACGGAGTTAAAAAAGGGAAACTGAAACATTGCCTAAAGTCCTGAAATTGGCCTCACCTTACCCACAGACTATGGCTACACCTGTAGATGGGCCCTGCTTTCAGGGCTCTCCTCTCCTCTTTTGTGTTGCGTTTTAACAAAAGGCCATGGGCGTGACTGAGTAACTTCTTTAACACCCACACAAAGAGCATGTCAGTCGGTGAATTCTTTGATAGGGAGCTTTACTCTACAATGAAAAGTGTGGGCGCAGGAATGACTTCAGATCCTTGTTTCCTAAATAAATATTGCGACTCTCACACTCACCAACACAGTCAATAGCCAGCTGGCCCAGCGGTGGGTAGTTGCAACGCTGGGCTAATTCCGTGCAGTACCACACCAGAAGCTCCTGGCCTGGATGAAGTGGTTTAATGGTGTAGAAGTAGATGTCCAAACCATGCTGGCATGCAACCAGGTTCTGTCCCTCCACGCTGCAGGCTGGGTTGACATATCGCATCCAGTTGCTCTGCTCTTCATTCAAACCATCCAGGATGTGGTGTAAGCGGCCCTCAGAGAAGACCTGAGAGAGTCAAAGAGGACATGATGACTAATCCGTTTCTTGACAGACTCAGACACTATGAAGTCACAGTCATCACAGGTCTTTTATGGTAAATGGTGTATATTCTTTCAGCTGGGTAGCATATCTTTGTGGCATGCATCATCTTTTATTTTATAATAGGACACTATCTGGCCCACTTCCTCTCTCATCCATAACCTTTGTGGTAGAATGACAAGTGCTGATAGTTAAAAAAAAGCCCAACAATTTCTTCTCAATCAGGTGAAAGAGTTATTCTTTTCTGTTTCTAGATCTATAAACAGCTCTGGGAAGTTCTGCTGTTGCTTGAGTCATGGTTCTACAGCTAACAGATTATCTATCTTATGGCTGTCACAAGTTTTGGTGGGTGTTGCGTGATTTCAAGGTTGCTGACTCGAATATACTGCACATGTGAGTGACGAAAGATGTCCTAATGCTGCTGATTTGTAACAGTTCTCAGACTCAAACCCACTTCCTTTGCTTAGTCAGTGTGAGAGTTTGAGTCCAGAGAAGTTCAACATTACTGGCAGAGAGAAGCGGAGAGCGAGGAGAACCGCTGCGTCACTGAAACCAAACAGCTGTGCGTGTGTGACCTCAGATATTCTACCATTATTGGAAAGATCGTACCTACCACAGCCACAGCAGCATCTCCAGTTTTGCAACACGCATATTGAAAGATCACATGCAAACACACAAATCTGAAAGCGCGTATTTGTCTCACTCACCCTCCAAAAGTATTTTCTGTTGGCATCTTTCAGCAGTGTTTCGTTAGTGTAACTTTCCCCCACCAGAGGCCCAAAACGTGTCCCCTTCGGAATCAACTCCTTACTGGTCACACCAAGCACCTGTTCATACAAGGAAGACAGGGGATCATCAAACAGCAGCATACAAATTGGAGGCCTGGCCAAGCAGGCACATAGGCTCAGAGTTAAAAAAAAAAAAAAAAATCATGAGAGGGACGAGATTCTTGCATAGAGTGCTCCTTATCTAACTCCCCATCCACCATAGTCTAACTGAAAAGATCAGGTCAGTTAACTGGAAAATTGTCTTCTGAGAATTCGACAAAGGAAATGCGGGATCACGCAATTAGTTCTAACAAGCTATGACAAATCTGCTGTGGAGAAAATTAGAATTTTGGCTGAATGTATTTTTCTCTACACTTTGCTGAATATTTCATAAGCCAACCACTCAAGTTAGCTTCAGTTTCCCTCCCATATTAAAATTTCACCACGACTCTTGTTCTGCTACCTCCAGGTGTGAAACTCACCCGTCTGTCAAGCCTCCAGGGTGGGGAAGAGAGGATAAGGTATCATGGGCATCCCCCAACTAGTCAACTGCACCTTCAGCTCACCCCCTAAAGCAATGATAATGTACTCTCTCTTTCATCTTGGAGCATAAAGTGTATGTAGTTGGATCAACTACTATTAGCTATAGGTTTTACCTCTGATGCTTTCAGTGGCTTCAATTTACGGCTCAATTTGAGGTGCCCTTGTGTCACAAATTACACTAACACATCCCGCTCTTTGGTGTCAGCCAGACTGCAGACAGACCATATTAGAATATCAACATGGTAGAAGAGGTATTTTGCCACAGACACGCAGGCTACTTCCTCTGATCTTGTCTAACTACCATCCTTTTGAATTAACCTCTCATGGCATGTTTGAAAAGGAAAACCTAATGTTTCCTTCTCATGAATAATCCATTGGCTTAATCTTTCATCACACATTTGAAGACTTTACTATCTGCTATGTCCTCCGTCAGGTTAAATATCTTCAACTTGTTTGCAAATGAAGCTGTGACTTATTTAATCTGGATGTCCCATAAGGTACCCCAACCTCAGAGGGTATCCAGTGCTTTGGGTTTGCTTTATGATGTAATTGGGTGCTAGGACAAAGGGTCAGGAATCTGAGGTAGCTACTAATCACTGAGACCCCGGGCTGTGTGCTGGGGAGCTAGGCTATTGTCTCTGTATTTGCTTCTATATGCATAGCAGAGAGGAAAGGCTGAAAATAGACAAAAAAACATGTAGAGTATTTCCCGCTTGACGATGGATGGGAGGATGTTGGAGTGACGCAGGGAGTCAGCTGTTGCACTCAATGCTTAGATTTTGTTTTTCTGTATCCTGACGTGATTTTAAAAGTGATTTTTGCAACTCATCCCCTCACAGTCTTGATGCTTCGCACTGCTTTGCTGTGTACCTCCATTGAGTTCAGGTGACGTTTCATTGACAGGTTTCGAGGTAAGGATCTCTCAGCTCGTGTCCTGCAGTCCTTTTCGGACCCTTCCAAAGGTTGGTCCTTGACGATGTAAGTGCAGTTCTCTTCAAACTCAGCCTCGCTCCATGATGTCATGTCTGCATCGTGTGTCTCCGGCATTGCCGCTGTTAAGACCCCTGTGCTTTGTGGCGACCCTTCTGAGGTTAACATGACCGTGCTGCACTGAGAGGCCTGCAGGAGAGACAGAAAGTTGAGAAATGTCATTGTATACGTCAGAAAATTGATAATATGTGAGTGACAACTAGTTTGATCCAGATTTCTTGCTTTCAAAGAGTAAAAATGATATTCCAGAGGTGGTCTTGGAAAAAAGGAGGCCCAGTGAAGGATCTAACCTTCCTTGCAACTGCTACTACCGGACAAACAAACTTCAAAGTGGAACCCTCATGCTTGCTGCCCCGGTTTCCCCCACTGTCTCATACATCCTGTGAAAATACAAGTCGCAGCTCCTGAGCTATTAGGGAGGTTCCTGTGCACGTCAGCCCCCGGAGCAGCACCACTTTCACAAGGAAGCCAGCACTCCCATTGAATCGAAACAGACTTCCTCTGAGCTGAATGAGACTTGGCTCTCAGACAATTCTAACATCTCTTTCATTCCGGGTTCCTTATTGTTGCTGACTTTCTTGTGAAGGTTGTTGTAGAATAGCACAGACTTTTCAGTCTGATGTGATGAAACATTGGGAGACAGAGAGGAAGAAAGAAGAATGTATGATTGAAAAACAATGCTTAGATATCCTCTGTTAGAAGATCTTCTTCTCTGGGCTCACCAGTTTGCTTTAGAGATAGCGCAAGATGAGATAGTACCCAGTAAGAGTTCACTCAACTTTGGTTCCCCTCTGAAAAAAGGGCAAATAAAAAAAAAAAAAAAGAAACAAAAATTTAAATGGCTTTAAATTTACAGCCTCTGCACACTTTCCTGTAAAGGAATTGTTATGAAGTCTAAATTTAACTTTTGATGGCCATAAAATAACCTTTGTGTAAATAGTTACGCAGCCATTTGACATTCAGTGACACGCAGGAACTCAAAATCACACTAAACTTTTATGTGGCAGAAGAGCAGAGACATTTATAGACAGCAGTTCACCCTGTTTTCCTCTGAAGTGTGTCACCGCAGCTGAAATGTAATGACTGTCACAAGTGTGACAGCGCATTCTGAAAAACATCAAACCCTGTGACAAAGCAGAAAATTCTTCTGAAAATCAAGAAATGAGTCAAAGGCACACAGCTGTAGCTAACAGGTCATGGCTAGAAAGCAGCTTGAAACCAAGTTTCTTGGAATGATGTAGTGAAATTAAGAAAGTAGTAACTGGTTGATACATGTACAAAACACTCCTGTCAATTATCAAATCTTCTACAGATGATTAATCTTAGTATCAATCAGTATAGATTTGAAGAGGATGTTGCACACTTACTGTGAAGCCTTGAGAGGAGCCACACATAAGGCAGGCTGCGTCTGAGTTTACGTGTGTGTGAGCAACCAGTGCTTGTCCCTTATTGCTTGTCCTCCACTCTCTCGCTCTTCTTCTCTCACGTTCACACTTTCTCAAGCCTCAGTATCCTGTGTACCTGTGTGTGACTGACTGCGCAACTCGTGTGTGACTCTCTCTGTTGCCTCTTACATGGGAGGGGGGATGGTGTGTATTTGAGAGAGAGAGAGAGAGAGAGAGAGAGAGAGAGAGAGAAAGAGAGAGAGAGAAAACTCTTCCCTTCCTCTCCTGCTCCCTCCCCCTGCTCCCCTTTGCTCCTCCTCGGAGAGTCTCTTGTCACTCTTTTACCCCAAGGCACGGGCTTTCTCCAAGGGGGCTGTCACACAGCTATGTCCGGATCAGACAAATACATCTTCATTTCTGACAGTCTGCTCATCCATCTCAGGTTGGGAGGTGGAGGACATACCTGTGGTGTGTCCAGCAGTCAAAGACACAACTGGGTGGAGATGAGATCATTCTAGTGCTTGAGTTGTGAAGTAAGATTCGTTTTTCTCAAGATGTCAACTCCTCCAATTCATTTTTATGCACCCAAAAGTGTATTTCACCTTTCAAGTACTCACAAATTTGTCCCTGAGCTCATATCTTTCACCAGTGCATCACTTCCTCTTGTCTTCAGGATGAAGAAAATGTCCGCGCCTTATATGTAGCTTGAAGCAAACGTGAAATGTGTGGAGGTGATGAGCAGATTGAAACTTTCTAAGATTATGTAAGCAAGTGTGGTTGCAGGGGGAGTGCAATTGTCAGATTGGTACACCTGATAGCCTGGGGAGAAAAAAGCTAACTCTCTATGCCAGAATGAAGTGTAGAAAGTGAAACCCATAATAACACTGAGTCTTTCAGCAGAAAAAAAAGAAGCACTTTTATTGCATGGACTCTGACAATTGCACTAGAGTCATTTTGAAATTACGGGTCAAAGCTTCTTCCTTAAAATCGGAGTGTTCAGTATTTCAACTCAAAAATGAATGAAAATGATGAAATGCATCAGCTTGCTCTTCTCAGTCCCATCACTTGAAATACAGACGCACGAAATACTGCTTAAGATGTCTGCTCTGATGCATATTCCCTGCGCATTCCCTTTCAGCTTGCACAAGCGTGAGATCCAGAATGTGTAGATTCTTTTGTCATGCTGCAAGTTTATGTTTATTTGTTATCTGTAGCTTTCACTCCAGTCTCCTCTGCTCTTTTTCTTCCAAAGGCAACATTTAACTTGGCCGGCTGCCAAGGATTGTCTGAATTTTCAGATTCATCATCCACGTGCTTGACACGCGACATACTGTGAACAACAGCCTCGTATGTGTGTCTGTGGGCTTGTTTCTGTTTCCCCTGGTGCATTATCCGTGCCAACTATTCCTCATTCACTCATGTTGCAGTTTCAGAGCAGCGTGCCAAGTGAATTCTGTTCCTCGTAGACTGGTTTCTGTGGTGTTTTTGTCCATCTTTTCATGCATCCTGTCCCCACTCACCACACCTGACGTAGCTACTAATTATGGCTGCTGACATGAGCCACCATGTAATTTAAAATCCACTTCTCTGTCACTGTTTAGCTCATTCCCTTTGCCTTCAGTCATCTCATTCATCACCTCCTATTCAGCCCTCCTCTCCATCTCCTTCTCTTCCTCTCAAATGCCTCTCTACCTGAGCCGTCTCTTCTCTAAATCATATGTAAAAGTGTGAGCAATTCACGTGACTGCAGAATTTCAGAACTTTGGTGATGTCTGGGTGAATATTTTTGCATGTGAATACCTGGGTGGTGAGTTGGTGGTTGGCTGGAAGCACCGGATATTTGACTTGACATTCGTAGAATGGCAGGCTGATGAGCAGCTTTGTAGCGATATAATAGAAGAGATAGAGAATATTCTGCCTGTTCTGCAATTTATAATGGCCAGCTTATCACTGGAGATAAGGTTTAAACTCTCGGGTCTCCAGCAAAAGAGATGTTGCTGTATAGAAAAAAAATGAACCAAGGTGCAAACTTGAAAGTCAGTTTTCTAAATTGTTGAAATGAGAAATGTCACTATCCTTTCTGAGACGTCAAAAAAAAGAAAAGAAAATGCGCGGATGAGGTAGTTCTGAAAGGATGACCACAGTGTTCAGCCCCAGCTCGAACTAGCTGAAACCACCCGTCACCAGATGATAGTCATCAGTTGCGAAAGCCCCCTGTACTCTGCTTCCACCTCTCAGTGACAATGTCCTAACACAAAGCATGCATGTGAAAATTATCCCTGCCGCCACTATAAATGACACCAATGAGCTTGTATGTTGCTTGAGGTTGTTTGTGCGGATTACAGTTGCAGGTCACCAACATTAACCTCCATGGAAGAGAAGGCTGGAGGCCAGTCAACAGAGGTGCAGAAAGGTCCTGGACACTGCCAAACAAAGTCAAGTCTCTTGCATGAAGAGTTGTAGCACCTCAGGCCTTGACATTACTCTCACCTACTGGCTGAAGAAGCTAACAGTACGACACAAATACCTTCTATCAGGATCTCATCCACGACAAACGTAACCGCTTCAAGGTACCACAAAATGGATGTTCCTGATTGGCTACTGAGAGATCAAGGGCATCAGAATCAACCAGAATTGGGTATAACAACTTTTGAGCAGATCCAGCAGAACCAACCTGAGCTCAGCATGGATTGCTTGTTTTTTGTTGTTGTTTTTTTTTTACAGTAAAATACCTAGAAGGCTGTTCATAGAAAATAAATGTCTGCGTGACTGCTTGCTCATAGATGCCTTGGGGCCCCTGTGAGTCGTCTTGCTAGCATTAGCCCTGTAATTTCCATGCTTGAGTCTGTTCCTGCCTAGGGTCATTTCTCGCACTGCGGGGCTGTAGGCGACCATTCCTTTCCTGACGCTTCCCCCCGAGGATGAGAACAGTGGTCTTTGAAGGGGGTAGTTGAGACAGAGCGCATTTATTGCCCAATACAGCTAAAATGTTTGGCACAGCCTCACCTCTGCTTTTCTTAAAGGTTTACGGCTGACTCGAGGAGAAATATTTGGCATTCTATCACAGATTTGTGGATGTAGCAGTACCCTACTCTCGCTCACGGCACCCTCACTCTTTCCCAGTCATGGTATGCTGTTATCGCCCTGCCAGACCCGCCCACCTCCCTATCAGCTTGACTTTTGCATCACTCTATTCTGCTTGGTACAAAATAAGTCGAATGTGTGAATTTCAAACTGCAAAGTAATGGCCCTACCTGTCTTTCTCTCTATTTTTCCCTTTTCTTTTCGATTTCAGGTGAGAATGTGAATGCCACCACCCACCGAGTCCACCAACCATCATCCTCCACTGGTGGATGATCTCGTGTTGACAGGCCATGGGTTATTATCATAGTTTCAGGGCTAAGAGGAATGCTTACTGCACTTCACAGCAGATGTCTCTTCAAATCCTGACAAAACCACCCACAGAGATGAGGAGAAGCACTATCACTGTACACAGCTGACCCACAGCTTAGAGGTCAGTAACCTGTGAATTAGCCAAGCAACGACGCCTTCATGTCTGTGCACCTGTCTGTGTTTTTAGAATTGATTGTATCCCATTGAAGAATGGATTACGTTTTAAGATCCAGTAAATCAAAGTGGGCCATTAACCCCTTTTATTATTGAATACGCTCAATAGAGTTGGCCTCAAGCTTTAACATATGATGTTACTACTCAGATGATGAGTGTTGTGCACAGACTCTGAAAAAAGAAACCCACTTTACACCAAACAAATGAGGGATCTGACAGATGCCTCATTTCCACATGGAATGTCTGGAATACATAGCTCTGTATAAAATAGCTGAAGTCAGTCATTTCCAGAAACCATTGTGTTCTCCGAAGAGTTTGCGAAACTCCTCCCAAATATTGTGGTCCAGTTTTGCCCAAAGTTTGCAAAAATACATTTTGCTGCAAATTTAACCTCTTCAGCTAGCAAAAACAAGCTAACAGGTCAAAGGAGAGAGCTAGCCGGCTATTGCTACCTTGCAAGCCGTCTTTTCAGTGTTTCACATTAAGCGTCTTACCACAGGCTCCTCGGCCCTGGTGCGGTCATACTATGTTATTAAATTCTGCCCACCAGACATACGCAGGTGGAACAAGGCGTATGGTCTCTGCAGTATATTGAAATGTGTGGAAAATGTGTCATTCCTTTTTTTAATTTTGTATTTTTTTGCTCACAAACATAACAATTCTAATTCTACTGGACCGGCAGCAGCCACCAGGTGGTCATTAGAATGAGAAAAAGGGAAGTAAAAATCATCACTGCTTTGAAATGACAAAATCCAGATAACTAGGCATAATGAAGTCTCCCCCCCCTTTTTTTGGGGGGGGGGGGGGGGACTTCATTATTTTATGTGACTGTGGCAATTCTATCCATCACAATGTCAGTCATAGTTCAAGAATCCAGTGGTTAAGTTGCATCAAGTTATAGTTAAAAAGTATTCTCAATGTTGTGCCGTCCTCACCCATTGGCTTCATCTTTGTTTCCTCGGCAGTTATTGTAACAATGCTTTGATTCCCATTACATTTTTAATCTTAGAAAACATGTTTTACATGACAACAACAGTCTTCCGTCAAGCATCAGATGATCCACACATCCGCACGAAAAAAAACACGTTTTCGTGCAAACAAACTCAGACAACGCCGCAAACAGTTAGATCTTCCGCTCAGATATCTACAAGCTGCCTGTAAACTCCTGTTGGCTGATTAGACGAACCACATGCCCAAAGAACTCGATCCCCTGTAGCCGGCCCTTGATTTCTCCGTACTGTCAAAGAAAACATCCTTTCAGTGTATTTGGGTCTTGAGGTTTGTGTTTCCTTTTCCCACACTTGCTTTCGTTCCGTTTCAGCCTCTCTGATCAGTCACTCTCAATACTAAGAGTTAGATTTAAAAATAATTTTAACTGCACGTCAGAACGCACGTACTACGCTTCAAATCCACCAAAACAAGGAATAATTTAGTAAAAGAGGACAGGGCTGTCAAACAGATACGAGTTTCAGCATTAGAATCACTTTAAAAACATAATTTTTTTTGTGCTAAACAGAAACGGCTGGAGGGCAGAAGTGGCTGTCCATGCTTCTGAGGACGTGTCAGACCCCCAGGAGCCACACCTGACTGTATTAAAAGGCTCCTCGCATTGTTTTGTCTTCCTCTTGATTACTAAGGCAGACTGTAGTAATGACCAATGGTGAGACATGTCATCCGGGAAGGGTACACACACACACACACACACACACACACACACACACACACACACACACACATGCAGACATCCCATATTCACACAGCCTCTCTCATATGTCCTCCTGAGTAAAGGGAGTTTCAACCAGTTTAATTAAATGAACCGAATGGTTGTTTGTCGTCTGCTGTGTTTTTGTAAATATATTTCTCTTTTTCATTTTTTTTTCCTGTTCTATTCTTGTTCCCATATTTCTTGATGGTCATTGAACAAACAGGTCTGATGCTTGTTTTGTCATTATAGCAGCTGAATACTCATCATAAACACGTACCGGGAGGCCAGCGACCCTTATAAAAGTGATGCAATATTTGCGTTTGTACTCATAAAACACATTCCTTCCTGGGCAGATTCTTGCCTCGTGTGTGTGTGTGTGTGTGTGTGTGTGTGTGTGTGTGTGTGTGTGTGTGTGTGTGTGTGTGTGTGTGCGTGTACGTGTGTGTGTGTGTGTGTGTGTGTGTGTGTGTGTTCATGTGCATGTGTATGTCACCCATCCTTTTTCACAGAGGTAATTGATACTGATATGGATCTCATCTTGATCCTTGTTTAATTATTAACACCAAAGTGGGAAACATATCCTTGTCTTTAATAAACCTTTATCAAACCAGTATCCCTCATGATTGGTACAGGATACAAGAAAATGACGTACATGCAGAGGGTATAAAGTCTATTGGTACTTTAGACCTGGAGAGGAATGTGCTGTAAAAGAAGCCAAGTTATTTCTATTGTTTACACACTTTTTAACTTATTCTGTTTGAGAAAATATTTGTATTGACCCCTGTTGGTGAAAAAGTTTGTCTGGTGCAGTGCATGCTCTGTTTTTTTAACCTCTAATTGAATCTAGTGTGGTAAGAAAAAATACTCTACTAAAAATATGTGATATAACCATTATCTTTTAACACTGCATTCCCTGACGGTGGCACCAAAGGCATTAAACCTACGTGGCACTTCAGAGATGTTAACCAGTTATTTTTTTGTTTTGTTTTGTTCCCAAACCAAGACTTAATGTCATAGAACACTGTTTTCCAACCGTTTCAAGCTGTTGTCAGTAAATGATGATGAAATATTTGTGTTTTATAAATTAAAAAGCAACATGTTGAGCCAGTTAGCACCATGACAGGATCCTCACTGACTTTCTCTCTGACGTTTTTTTTTTGTACCAGTTGGGAATCTAACAGGTGCTGAGGCATTAACAAGTCACGCGGTGTTAACAGGTCATGGTGCATTTTCATGGTCATTCGACATACAGGACTCATAGGTATTGTTACCAATGCCTTTGAGGAAAACTTAAATGACCCAAGATTGTCAAAAACATCAGTTTATACGTGAAAACTAATAGAGATATGGAGATAACTATAATTTCTGACAAGCTATAACGAACAGTAAATATGTAAATAAATCATTATTGGGCAAAATTTCGTTTTCTCTTCCCTTTACCCAACCAAATATACTCTAATATTCAGGTATTTGTGAAGTAAATTTACGTGATTCTTCCTGATTTTTCTGGTTTTATTTTTAAAATGTAAATATCTATTACAGATTTACATTTGAATGTATTTCTAGGTTTTCTATTAATTTGTCAACATTTTTCGACATGTTCATATGAGATTATTTGGCATTTTAGTTTCTCTTTAGGGTTTGATAAGACTCTTGATATCACCCCTGCGGTTAAATATTAAGCTAGGCTGTTTGTTTAACTTAGCTTAGTTTAGTGTAGATTAGCATAGCATAGTAGATTTGAAGCAACTGACTGAAAAGAGCTTTTATTTCTCTCTTGAAAATAAAAAAAAAAATCACTACAAAAATATAAACTGAGATGAAGTAGTTATGTGTGTATTTAGCAATAATTGACAAGTGAGCGATTAAAAGACAGCTGATGGTGGGAGCCATGCTAGCCGTTTCCTCTGCTTCCAGTCTTGCTGAGCTAAATACCTCCTGGATAAAGCTTCATATTTCATGAACACCCCCCCCCCCAAAAAAAAACAAAAAACAAAAACATTATTAATCTCCTTTCTCACTCAGCGAGAAAACAAAGTGTATCAGATATACTTGTTGAATTCATGTTATTGTAATGTCGTCATGGGTTACAGTACAGCAGGAGTACAGAAAGGTGACTCTGTGGTTAAAGTCGACTGCTCAGGAATGGTATCCATTGTAAAAGGGGAACTTTACAGCCACTCGGTGACAACATCAGTGACATCATCAGGTGCCACTGTGTCTGTCTGCACATCTCTGTCTGCGTTTGACACTTTTACACGAACACGTACATAACACACACACTCTCTCTCTCTCTCTCTCTCTCTCTCTCTCTCTCTCTCTCTCTCTCTCTCTCTCTCTCTCTCTCTCTCTCTCTCTCTCAGGACCAGTCAGACAGCACTGTCCTCCACCTGTCTCCAGTGTTACCTGCCCCAGTCATTACCAGGGTCCCAGAACCCCACCGTAAGTGCACATGTCAACAGCGAAATTACAGGGCACAGCTCACACACATATTTGTTTTGCTTTTAAAGGAGCAATATCCGTCTGCACGCAAGTGTTACGTTCAGTCTCCTCCCTGTTCTCCACTACGCCGCCTTTTGTTGTTTTGTAAAAATCTGGACAACATTGGCTGTTCAAAAACCGAGCAGAGAAAAGGAGCTGAAGCGAAGAGATGATTGACAGTTACTGATGCGGATCATTGATGGTATTTCTGTAATGATGACACGCAGGAACTGAAGTTATTTCAGTCCTGTTTCTACTTCCTGTGTGGAATTTACCTCAGAAATTACAAACCACTTTACGGCAGATTTTTTGGATTTTAAAAAAAAGTTTGCAAGTTTCAGGGCACTTTCAAGTTTGGCAAGGCAGAAAATACAGAACACATTGATACCAATCACTTTAACCAAGAGACACAGATCTATGTTCAGACAATGACGTCAGCTTCTCTTTTCTCCGAACCGCACGCCGGCGGGTTATCAGCAGTGTAAATACGCCACGGCTCATGCACATCACTTGAAAGTTATGTTGTAAAATGGTCCTTTTATCCTTGCCTCTCTCACCAGCTTGGCTGCGGGTAACATGAGTGCTCTCTCGCTCGCTTTCAACATGATCAGCACCAACAATTACAAACTTCCCTTCTCTTCAGAGTGATTGACTCAGTCTTTTTGTGGCTCCCATTATTTTTCTTTTTCTGACGAAAGATCTCAGAATTGAACGTCTGAATGGAAACTGACAGCAGGTTATTAGATGTGACATCACTGCCATTCTGGAAAAAAAGAACAGGAAGTTAAGTCACCGGCGTTGTTTGCACAGCTCAAATTAAAATTATTATGTTCTTTTTCTTTCTCCCCCCCCCCCACCCGCGCATTAATTTAGCATTTCCTGTAATCTCAAACGATCGCATCTGTCACTTCCCTCAAAAACATCCTGTTGTGTGAAGACATCTGAGGTTGGACTGACCCTAGACCACATCACATGCGGGACAGGACAGAGCAGAGACTGGGATCCTGAGAGACCTTGAATAATGACAGCTGGATCAGAGAAGCAGGCAGGAAGCCGTCCTCTGTGATCTCTGCAGTTAAAGGCATCCTTATTAACGGTTTGGTATTGTTTAGGTCACCACGGCGTTCCCTCGGTCCACTGTTATTAACGTGAGGACGTGACTTTCAGCGGAATTTACGCTTCAGATATGTGAATGGTCCCTGCATCATTGTTGATTACAGTATTAATACGGCCCCAGAACACAATTTAGGCCCCATGTGATTTACACAACATGCAAAACCCTCTACCCTGAGTCCCTTGATTGGATAAGAAAAAAAAAAAAAGATGAATTTTAGTACAATATTTTATTACTTATATTGTGGTTTTAAGCACTTTTGCATGAATGTTGACTCTTGAAGATCAAAAAAAGAAAAAAAGAAAGAAGAAATGCATATTTTGACCCAGAATCAGAAGCGGTGACACCAAAGATAAAATGTTGTAAATGAACATAAAACAAAACTGGTCATTTATGTTTTTCCCCTCCAAATATGCTCCTGTTTTAATGTGCTAATGTTAACCGGAGAGAGATTCCCGTGGTACAACAGCAGGCTGGTAAATTGTTTCATTTTGGCAGGAAAAAAAGAATGTATGAATTTTAATGTATCGGAGAGCAACGATCAATAACTTCCTTTCTGTTTTTTTCTTTTTTGTAAATTCGATTAGATAGAAAGCAATAAAAGCTTAATGGCCCCCCCAATCCCAAGAGTGGGGGCACAGAGATTTATGAATGAGTTAGCCTCGTGATAACCTCATGCACTGAAAGACAACAGGTGGTCATCCTTCTTCATCCGCTGCGGCAGACAGGTGCTTCCTACAGATCATTGTTGACTCCGGATAATGGGGGAACAAGGAGGTTTAATTCATACATGCACACACTTCCATCCCGGCCCAACTCCATGTCAAACACACAAGTGCATGAACCCGCCTCCTCGTTGAGCATAAAAAGTCCAATTTCAATGTAAACACATTCATTCTCAGCGGGGTTTGTCAGGGAAACAATAGTTCTGTGACCCATATCTGAGTAGGCAAACAGGAAGAGATCGTCTTTACTTAGAGGGGTATTCCTGAATCCAATTTAAGGAAGAGAAAAAGAATAGAGTCGGGGGAAGGGGAAGTCATTGACCCAAATCACCACCTACAAACATTTCCACTGCCAAACACTGACCGGAAGAAGAGAGTTACCACCTGAGATCAGCAACAACATTAAAACATCCCATTCTAAATTACATTTCCGTAAAACTTAAAGGTGGAAACTTTTTTTCTTCCTCCATCGGATTCTTTATTTCTTCTTTCAACCATAACACGTTGTCAGAGAACCTTATGAACTCTGATTGATCGCAACAATGCTTTTTAATGTTGTGGAAGAGCTCTGACATCAGATTAAGTCTCGGTATCCGAAAAATGCATGTAACTGAACCTGTTTCAGGTGTCTTATCTGCATAGCTGGAAAATGACATGCGGTCACCAAGTAGTGTCACGGAGAAAAAGGATTGTAAAGTTCCTGAAAACATATTTTTTGAGAAATTATTAGTCTTCAAATTTGAAATTGATTTCAGGGGAGTGCTATCATGCTAGCCAGTGGCCAGTTGTCAAACATGGTTTGATTGATCAAAGGAAGGTAGTGGGGTTGATGGGGGTTGCAAATGAGCCAAGTTAACCTTTACAGATGAATACTTCTACTACGTCTTTGAATATAACTACATTGTGAACTTACCTTTATAAGAGTGAAATAGAAACAGTACCAGAATTATTATTTAAACTGAAAATATTATCATTATAATCATTAAAAGTTGGACACAAATGCAGAAATATCTTTTGAGTTTTTTTTAAATCACGAAAGTTTCCAGATCCCATCGTACACGGGTCTCACCTATTTGCATATTATCATTAATACTACTATTACTACTACTACTATTATTACTAATAATACTAATAAACACTTATTTTTGTTCTTTTATTGTATCGTTTCCCCGAGGGATTGCTTTTGTTCTGCCAGTTCTCCATTCCTTCTCGTCACCAGGGGGCGCTGTGACATACAGGCTGATCCCAGAGCAGCCGGTAACACGCTCTTCAATCCGTGCTCTTTGACTGTAAGCAGAATCCCTCTCCTGCCAAAAACCTCAGCGCCTTAAGTTGATGTTTTACAGGATCCAGAGGGTCGTTTCTAAACCGCTATTTCACTCTCTCAAGCACCTCTTTTTGTTACGTTGCCCCAGAAAACTGACCTCTAAAATGGCTTTCCAATACCCAGTTGCTTACCGCGACGAGGCAGTTGTAAGTAAAGCTGGCTAGCTAGTTATCCTAGCGGGACAACACGCCGGGATGCTTAATCATTATGGTTTTTCCAGTCATTGAACGGAGCGGCTGCTTTGTTAGCATGCTAGTTAGCTTAGTAGCCGAAGCTGTATATTTTGACACGTACTCAAAGCATTTCTCCTAGTTAGCTGTCACGTCCCAGATTAAACAGTATACAGTTGCTCTGCTGTTTCGGTTATTGTTGCAAATGAAGCTGGGAGCGTGAGTTTATCATGCTTTTCACTAAGCTAGCAAACATTCCAGGCTATGTGACATATTTTTACATCTCCTAGGTGGATGACTATCATGGCAACAAAGTACCTGATCCGTACAGCTGGCTGGAAGACCCTGACAGCGAAAAGACCCAGGTAAATGTTGATGAAGAGCAAAGTATTGTCCATTCATACACAACATTGTTACAGTTATGTACATAGTGGTGAAGCTGTAGTAGCTCGTGAGTTCGTCAGTGTCAGTAATTGGAATGATGTAACTAGAATCATTCACTTTTTTCAGCTTTCAAAATGTTTATAGCGCTATTTTTTTTGTTCCACTTTAGAAATACTGGATTTCTTAAGAATTTAAATAATGTTGACACCCTGCATGTGGCATTTTTGAATTCTGAAATGCATTTGTTGTATTTAAAATAATGACTCGTCTCCCCGTAGGCCTTTGTCACTGCTCAGAACCAACTGACGCTGCCGTTTCTAGAGGGCTGCGAAGTGCGCGACCTGTTCAAGGAGCGCATGACTGAGCTGTACGACTACCCCAAGTATAGCTGTCCGTTCAAGAGAGGAAGCAGGTGAGATGAGCTACGACCTTGTTCCTCCTCTGCCGTGACTCGTCTCCTCCTAAATGATTTTTTTGGCTTGTTCACAGATACTTTCACTTCTACAACACTGGCCTCCAGAACCAGAGTGTGATGTACGTGCAGGAAAGCCTGGATGCCGAACCCACCGTCTTTTTGGATCCCAACACATTTTCTGATGATGGGACAGTTGCCCTGCGAGGTACCGACAAAGACTTGAAAGAAGCCAGCACTTGAAATGTCAATGTTTTATTTGTTAACAAACTGTCTGTCTCCTTCTTTAAGGCTATGCGTTCTCTGAAGATGGGGAGTACCTGGCTTATGGTACTAGTGCCAGCGGGTCAGACTGGGTGGAGATCCACTTCCTGCGTGTTGAAGGTGCCGTGCCTCTGGAGGACCACCTGCAGCGAGTCAAGTTTAGCTGTATGTCGTGGACTCATGATGGGAAGGGTCTTTTCTACAACTCCTACCCTGAGCAGGAAGGCAAGAGTGATGGTGAGCTCAAAACATTCTCAAATCATAAATGTTTAAAAATGTAAAAGAATAATTTAGGACTAAACTAAATATGTTCTCTCTTAGGCACTGAGACCTCCACCAACCTGCACCAGAAGCTCTACTTTCATGTTTTAGGGACTCCGCAGTCTGAGGATGTGTTGTGTGCTGAGTTTCCTGACCATCCCAAGTGGATGAGTGGAGCAGAGGTGTGTTTTTGGGCTTTTTGTTCACTAAAATATGTTTGTTTGTTTTTTCCTCCCAGCTGAAAAATGAGAACATTTGGCATCGCTTAGGAGGTTCATTGTTTGTTTGCTACAATGCTTAATATCTGTAGTAGTAAAAATGTCAGCACAGGTTACTTCTCAGGTGAAATAAAGCTGAACTACTGAGGGAGAGAGGGAAGACTGACCCTAGTTTGTGTAGGTTCATGATATTTTATGGCTGAAGAAACGTATTTTGGAGTACAGTCATCCGGTTCACTTGCTCCACGTACATCTGATGGTTTATCTTTGTTGTGTTTGTCATGTCTCTCCTCAACTGTGACTGAACAGAGGGGCAAAAAAGTAACAGTGCTGTCCTGTGTTGAACCCAGTATGGTCCAGGGCTGTGACCATCGTTAAAATCTCTAAGTCCTGAAAAAAGAGAGAGGACTTTTAATGTATTGTGTAAAAACTCGGCCCTCCGCTTGAAATCAGTTAAGAAGACACCAGAAAAAAAACAACTTTTGCCAAACACATGCGCTTAAAGGTTTTTCTCTCTGTAAATATATTTCAAATATGAACTGGGGAGCTCCCTTTTGTTATGCTGAAATGATTCAGGGAGTAACTGTCACTGCAGGTATCAGACGACGGGCAGTACGTGCTTCTCTCCATCAGGGAAGGTTGTGATCCAGTCAACAGACTGTGGTATTGTGACCTGAAGGCCACTCCTCAGGGCATCACAGGTATTAAACTCCTTTACCATCTTGTTTTCGTGTGTTGTGGTACACGCTCACCACCTTTTTTTTTTTTTTTTTTTTTTTAATCACTGCACATGTAGGACTTTTGCCGTGGGTGAAGCTTATCGACAACTTTGATGCTGAGTATGAGTACGTGACCAACGAGGAAACATTGTTCACCTTCAAGACAAACCTGGATGCTCCACGTTACCGCCTCATCAACATTGACTTCGCCGCTCCGGCTCAGAGCAACTGGAAGGAGCTCATCCCTCAACATGACAAAGACGTTATTGGTGAGTTGCTGCAACGCACTAAAACCGTATGTAATAAAGAAAAAAAAATCAGGCTCTCGTCTTCAGGCAGTGTCTTACTTTGTGTCGCCTGCAGTGTTTGCCACCTGTACGTACTCGAGCTTCCTGTTTGTATGTTTCCTCCACGACGTGAAGAATGTCTTGAAGATGTATCGTCTGAGCTCTGGGGAGGAGCTGCGGACGTTTCCCCTAGACGTGGGATCTGTGGTCGGCTTCACAGGACGGAAGAGGGACTCTGAGATCTTCTACTATTTCACCTCCTTCCTCTCGCCAGGTACCAAAGAACGATTTCAACTCGTTTTTGTTTTTGAAGCATCTCATTCTGGTCTCCTTCAGTGTCACTTTTTGAAGAAAGTGGAAAATAACAGATGTTGAAAGACTCTTGGCAAAGATTTGTTGATGCTCTTTTCATATTAGTGTACCAACAGTCCATTATCAGAAAGCCAACGAAAATCCCAGTGAATAGTAATAATGATTGATCATTGCTGCCGCCCAAGGCCCTGACACTCTGATGTTTCTTGGTTTTGCATCCAGCAATCATTTACCACTGTGACCTGACCAAAGAGCCGCTGCAGCCCCACGTCTTTAGAGAGGTCACCGTCAAAGGTTTTGACCCCTCAGACTACCAGACCACCCAGGTAAAGAATCAGAGCTGCTGGAGTTTGCATCCTTAGCCGCCATGATCTGACGTGTCTCTGATGGTCCGTTTCTCTCTCTGTACCCGTCAGATCTTCTACACCTCAAAGGACGGCACTCAAATCCCCATGTTTATTGTTCACAAGAAAGGCATCAAAAAGGACGGCTCCCATCCGGGCTTCCTGTACGGCTACGGAGGCTTCAACATCTCCATCACACCCAGCTACAGCGTCTCCCGTCTCATTTTTGTACGGCACCTTGGGGGAGTCCTGGCAGTCGCCAACATCCGAGGAGGGGGAGAGTATGGCGAGACCTGGCACAAAGGTGGGACACACGGCAGGCCACTTTTTATTTATTTATTTAGGGTCTGTTTTGCTTTTATAACTTATAAGTGGCTGTTTTGCTCAATCTTGATTAAGTGGATCTAAAATACAACCATGTTAACTAGGAACATTGACGACATCATGATTCTGTGCTGTAGATCCCACACAATCTTCTCGATAAAAATATTTTTACTCCGGAATGTCAGTGTGAATGTGGCTTTATTCAGTTCATTGGCTGCTGCTTGTGTGTGTATATACTATAAACTTTGTGTATGTGAAGATTGTATTCATGAGGTCATGCTCATCTTCTTTCTGCCTGTAGCCGGCATGTTGGCCAACAAGCAGAATTGCTTCACAGACTTCCAGTGTGCCGCTGAATACCTGATCAAGGAGGGCTACACTTCCCCCTCCAACCTCACCATCAACGGAGGCTCTAACGGAGGTCTGCTTGTTGGTATGTACACCCCCGCACGTAGACCCAGCACTCATGTCATCTTTAAACACGTCTTTGACGCACCGTTCCTTAAGTCCTCTTTGTGCGTTTTCCCTCCCAGCGGCGTGTGTGAACCAGCGGCCCGAGCTGTTCGGCTGCGCAGTGGCCCAGGTCGGTGTCATGGACATGCTGAAATTCCACAAGTTCACCATCGGGCACGCCTGGACCACAGACTTCGGGTGCTCTGAAGACAAGGAGCAGTTTGAGTGGCTCATCAAGTAGGTGACCGCAGCACATCATGGAGATTGTATACCAAAGAAGTAATCTACCTGAGAGTTCTCAAGCACCGTGACTGTTCATGTTGGAGATTTATGTGCCCATCATGAAAGTCCATCTTAATATACCTGTAAAATTACCGTTTCTATCCAGAAAGCAGTCCATTCTTCAGTTATTTATTATGTCTCTTATTTGAGATTGGGAGCTACTGCAGTTCTGAAGCTTCGATGGCCCCTGATGCATGAAATACTCATCATAAAGGCTTTATGCTGCATTCATGACAACTGACAAATGAACTCCAGTTGGGAACAGTGGACTAAATGGTGACCAACTTAGAAATGACTGGTTGGAACCTCTGGTATCATTTCAGAGCTCATAACGTTAAAGATGACGGATTTCGTCCTTAATGTCATCGGTGTATTTATTTATATTTCGGACATTTCATTCTTCTTCTTATGAGTTTTCCAGTGCGTTACTACCACCCTCTCATCTGGAGTTTGTGTTTTTTCTGCCCTCCGTCTTGATTGCAGTTTGGAATAACCCCCCCCCCCCCCCCACCCCCCAACAAATCGCTCACAGCATCAGAAAACATTCTAGATGAAACATTGAAACTGTTCACTCTCCAGATCGACAAATGTGAATCCTGGATGCACAGAAGACGCAGTAAACAAAAGTGTACAAGAAACTGCAAAGAAACAAACGCATTACAAAACAAAACTAGCATATCAGGTATCTGGCAGGTCTAATGTACCCTGTCTACTCTCTTCTAGATATTCTCCTCTCCATAACATCCGAGTCCCAGAAGGCAACGGGATCCAGTACCCCGCCGTCCTCTTGCTGACCGGTGACCATGACGACCGCGTGGTGCCCCTTCACTCCCTAAAATACATTGCCACCCTGCAGCACATCGTGGGCCGCAGTCCCAAGCAGGCAAACCCCCTCTTCATTCTCGTGGACACGAAGTCGGGTCACGGCGCCGGCAAGCCCACCAGCAAGGTCATCCAGGAGGTGGCCGACACCTACGCCTTCATCGCTCGCTGTCTCAAAACCTCATGGGTCAAATAACCTGCCTCCTCACCAAGCCAGGGTTTTTGTTGGTCTTTTCTACTTCTACTACTCCTCCCCCCACCCCCACCCCGAGGAGCTGCACTTCTCATAATTACAAACCAACGTGCAGCGCCCGGGGCTAGCACACATACTCTAGCATCATCACTGAGGCGAGTGTGTGAAGGGAGGCGGAGGGGCCATGTCACACTTACAGTAATCAACCAATCAGCCGTTACAGTCATGAGGTCAAAAGTGGCAAAAAAAAAAAAAAATGTTATGCTCCACAAAAGTATTATTTATTATTCACTTGTGCACAGAGTGGAGAGGACGAGGAATGATTTTCATGTGTTCGATTCTGGCAGTGTGGCTATGAGTGTGGGAACTCGTGAAGAGCAATTAGTATTGTGTGTGTGCATGTGAAGCAGTGAGTGTGTTTAAATGTCGGTCCTCACACTTCTTTCAGACTGATAAGGAGTTCTACCTCTTGACATATGCTGATTGTTTACCTTTGAAAGGGAGCAAACACAATGCCACAATAAACAACTTTTTAATCAGCGACGTATCCTGCTGTTTTTCCTTTTTTACTGAAGTGAAAAATCCGCTCGACAACCGCTGTCCTTGAAGTATGCATTTCGTGCAGCAGTTTGTGGTGCATTCAAGTGTCAGTTCTACAAACCTTCGACAGTTAATGTTTTAATATTTTCTCAAAGCAAAACCTTCAGTATATTTCTGGAGCAGGAAGGGTTCATAAGGTCATGAAATATCTGGAAAAGTATGGAATGAAATTTTTAAAAGCCAATTTCCAGGCCTGGACAAAAGTTTTGGAAACATCAATAAAGCTGAGAAAGTTTTGTAAATATTCCTCACCAATACCTACTTGTTATATGTGATTTTGTCAATCTTTTGGTTAATGATTTACTTTTAATACATTCATGTAGCAAAACATGTAACTTTGAATTAACTTTAGTCAAATATTCACTGTTTAAAAAAGGTTATGTATATAAATGAAGGCTTTGCTAAAAAAAAAAAAAAGAACTTGATGAAAACTTTTTTTAAAAATTGTAATATACACCATTTAATTTTTTTGTTATCTACAAGCATCCTTTCAAAAGAAGGCGAGCTGTTAAATTTTGGGGGGCTTCCACCAGGGGGCAGTAACCCTTAAAATGACCGACACGTGGATCAGGAGCAGAACATGAGGGTGGTCTGACGGAGGGCCCCATGTGGGTTACTCAACATCCATGTTAGGAGCTGAAGGACGTCCCAGGGATATCAATGATTAAAATATCAGCAAAAATTAGATTCACAAAGCGAATAAAGCAAAAAACGAGTTTCAGACAAGCTTAGCATGATTTCTGGAATGATTTATTATTCTTAAATACACAACTTCTTAATGATCTAATGACATAAATTAAACAATAACATTACATAACATTTGCACCATTACAAAAGTAATTTTAAGTTACGTTTTAGTGTTACCATCACATTCTAATTACTTTATTAAACTGAAATGTTTTCTCAAGGTAGTTTTGAGAAAAAAAAGCCTTCCTGGGATTTGCTTCCTGAAAAGAGTAGACAACATGAATTTATTGAGAAGGATAAAATCCTTTAAATCCCAATGCTTAAATGATTTATTTGCAGTGATGAGTTTATTTATCAAAACATCACAATCCTTTTTTTTATACTTAATTAACATACAAATACTCAACCTTTTACATTTCAGAATAAGCGCTGACGTTACATGAAATAATGTATAATTACAGCAACACAACAAACACCTCAAATGATTAAAATCACGTCAGTATAAATCTACAAGTTATTAGAGCATGGTATCTTGCACTGCGGTGTCAGAAAAAAGTTACATGCACAGAAATTGTTTTGGTTTTATTTTTGGCAAACATTTAAAGAAAGAAGGAGGAAATCAGAAAAGTTGAAATAAATGTTGTACTTTATTCCTTGAATAGATAATAGTAGATAAACCTTGAAGGTCAGAAAATCCAGACAAGCAAAATGTTAATTTTGCTCTTAGCAAACACTAAATTTGGGATTTTTGATGAAGTTATTCAGATTTGTAGGTTCTACGAGCCAATCTAGATGTAAAATATTAAGGAAGAAAAAGTTTGCAACCAATAGAGGATTAATGGCTGCTTGTAGCGTTTTAATGTAAAAGTGCTTGTGTTTTGACAAATGAAATCATGAAAACTGAAGCTAGACACATTCATTGAAACTCACTCTGATAGTTAAGGCAAATTAAACAATATTCATCCTTATTTCAACACTACAAAAGGTCTGATGCTGAACTCTGTACATAACTTTTCAGCTCCATGAGAAGACTTTTTGGTGTCTTATTCCCAAGCGTGAGTGTTTGTTTGAGACTAAATCAACTTTCCTTTCAGGGCAGACACATGCTTTCATTACTGAATCACAGGCCTAATGAAAACCAAGAATATACAAACAAAATAAGTACATCATTTAAAAATGAAAAGAAAAAAGAGTAAGAATAAATAAGATAATAGCTCAAACTTCTCAGGATGGGATTTCACAATTCCACTGGAAAAGTTACCATTAAATGCAGCACAAATTTCGTCAAAAACAAAAGTTAAAATAGTTTACGGATTAAAATGATTGTGCAGCATATTAAACATCGGAGCTCACGTCACTGAGAGATGAAAGTAGATTCCCAGCACCTGTTGTTACTCAAACGCAAGCCCCTCGGGTCTTTAACGCGTGAACGCAGGTGTATGTGAGGTGTCAAAGCCAGCAGGTGGCGCTTTAGAGCAAAGACAATCTGGACGGAGGGCCGGAGACACTTAAATGACACTCATGAAGGAGTGGTCGGAGTCATAAAGTCGGTGGACAAAGGCTCGTTGCCACAATACATTTATCCAACTAGCCTGTTAGCAACATATAAGATTATGAACGTGGAATATTACACATTGAGAACCACAAAAATGTGACAATATTCTTAACAATTTAGGTTTGTTTCAAACTCAAACCGGTAGTAGGGGTCCTCGTTTTCTATTGGCTGACAAATTGGAAGACGTTACAGAATATCCAATGAGCGCACACCTGTGGCTGAGATATCAATGCGCTACCCGGAAGTTGCCCCCCCCCCCCGGCTACTATTACTGAGCAGCTAGCTAAAAATAAACTCTAAGTAAAAATTAGCTATAATTTTACTCTCTTCGCATTTTCAATTACTTTAGTTTGATAGTACTCTCTACATTTATTCCATTCTTTTAGTTTTCTCTTGTAAAATCAAGAGGTAAAAGAAAAAACTTCACTTTTCTTTTTCCTCCTATTTAAAATAATTTCATGGCTTTAGCACCGTCAGGGTCGCTTACTTTTTGTTGAAGATAAATGGACGAATATTGGTGAGACTTCAGCTATTTATGCTTTGGAACTCAGGGGATAAAATCTGAAATCTCAATTTTTCTGTTCTAATTTATAGCTACAACATATGATATACTACATCTAATTTTTAAATGTCTCTGAACAAATAGGACAACTTCACTGTCTTTTCAGCTTTTAAAAACCTATAATCTCTACATCTCTACATCGGTGTTCGTCTAATTTAACTGTTAAAACAGGACATTGGAGAAGCTTAACAGCTTTTTAAACTCTTGTGGGTCAGATGTGAAGGACCCCTCTCGTGGGACCCCTCCCCTGGCGCAGGTGACCGTCTGTGGCGGACCGATGGGTGGCGCTAGTGAGCGGCTGACAGCTGGTCTGAGGCCAGTTTACTTAAACCCCCTCAGCAGGAATACAAGGGCGAGTGAGTGAGGGGCAGATGTCAGATCAGCATGCGAGGTTAGGTTGTGCTTAAGATCTTAAGGGTCAGATCTTTGTGACTGGTATTGCCTGAAATCTCACTTAATTACGCGTGATTTCGATTAAACGTGGATTTTGAAGGGGTATTGATGGTAAACAAACTGTGTGGGGGATGTGAGGCGTGGATCTTTATCAATAGGAGATGGGGGGAAGTTACGGATGCCACATGTTTAGAGGAGCCATGATCAGTCATGGAAAATGTTTAGAGAAGAATTATATTTTGTTATATCATTTAAAAAAAAGAAGCTACTTTGCTACCTTTAATTGAATGAAGAACCTTTAAGGAACACATGGCCCTCTGACCTTTTTGAAAGCTTAAATTTAAGAGGGGATTTTTCTAGCTTTGTTTCACAGGCTCCCAACAATCTGTTTAAACAAATCTGCTTGAAACCCTCACGCAGCTCAGCTTAGGTTTCAGTGTCACTATAAAATATTCATCCACGGAAAATTTCTTTGATTCCAGTCGGTGACTCGGCTTCATCCGCCAGGTTAGTCACCCTAAACTAGAGCCGGGGCAGGTTTGGTTTGATACCCACCAGGCGGAACACATAAGCTCCGGGATAAGGGGACACCGGGAGAAACGTCCACCACAAGGATGTCCGCTGCCTCTCCTACAGGTGAGTCACTTTAAAATATTACTAAGTGATGTTTCTTTAAGTCTTCAACTCTTTTCTTTAACACTGAAACTGCTATTCGTGACCTCACATGACCTGCTTTTAACAGCCCTCATCGGGGTTTTATTATTCAAGAATAAAGTTAATGACGCGCCTATGAAGTTTGTAGTAGATTCTGTAACTACCATGTAAATAATCTGCATTTTAAGGGCACGAAGAGATCATATGTCAATCTTAAACTCATTATAAGATGATTACAGGAACATTCGTTTCGTTTAGGAAATCCCTCCACAATTTTAGGTAATTTAGGTGGTCAATAAGCGGTTAAAGATCCCGGATGAGAGGAAAAAGTGGAAGCCATACTGACCTTTGAAGACGAAAAAATAAAAAAAGGAAAATAAACCGACGACCAGACGAGGTTTGAAGCAGATATATGGTTCCATTGTGCGCAGTTTTTTGGCGCACCGGCTGTAGAGAGGCGCCTCTCCTCCAGCCTCCCCCTCCCTCTGACGTCACCGATCATTCTTTCTTTCACTTATTTATCCTGTTTACGCCTATGACTTCTTTTCGTTTTTTTTTTTTTAAAGGCTGCGGGAGAAGTTTCTATCGGTGATTTGTTTTCTGGATGTTGCCCACCCACAGTAAACCGGTGTGGGATGTTCCACAGCTGGGGAAGAGGTGGTGGTAAAATAATTGCATGTTGCTGGAAAGAGAAACCCGTCAAAGTGTCATTTAAAATCACTTATTTAGCCCGCACAATTATTAAATCTCTTATTTTAAAATCTTAGAAAAATAATAATTTTGTCAGAATAGGCAACAAAAGAACTTATGACCTGCAGGTTTTTGGATAGCCTTTTGGGGTCCAAGCATGAAACACATGTGACACGTGTCATTCTGTGTGTCTTGCGCAATTTTTTTCGTTGATTTAAAATGTTTATTAACGAAATCTGCGCAGGTTACGCAGGATACTCGTACATATGATGCCAAAGAACTGTTTATCTTCACATTTTAAAGATGCAGGAGCTAAAATCTCCATGGGTGTCTGTTGAGAAATAGCACAGCCAATTTGGTGCTTGTTTAAATTTGGAAATGAAATTTAAAAAAAAACAAGAAATGAACCCTCTGTTGTGTGTGTGGAGCCTTTCAATACACATAATCTGGGGTTGACCAAAAAAGTAGATGGCCTTGCACCGTTTGCTTGAAGTGGACAAGAGAAGGGTTGAGGGCTGGAATGCATGAAGTAAACGACAAAAACAACCCCCTCACTAAAAAATGAAAAGAGAAAAAAGAGAGACGAACCCAGTGAACCCTTTGAACTGCATTGACAGCAACATAGGGTAAAGGCAAATTTCCTCTGTGAGCCTTTAGGGTGAGGAGTGGGGGGTTGGGTGGGGTTAACTGGGGTGAGAGAGTCCAGAGTCTGCTCAGAAAGTTTGCCTTCAACATTCACAGGGATCTCTAAAGTTTGAATTTCTTGTAATTATCTTTTACTTTTGGTCAGAATTACTTTAGTATCTTCACTACTGCAGAGATTTATTTTGTAGCCTTTCAAGGGGAACTCATTTTAGGAGGTAAAATAGTTTGAATCTTAAAATTAGAAAATAGTATGTAAATCAAAAAATCTAAATGTAGTTGGTGACCTCCAGTAAGTCACTACTCTACACGATCACTACAGCAAATATCCCAAATTCTTTCTGGGAACCTTAATTGAAAAACCTCTCAGCCCCTCATCCTTAATCCCAATTTTAGCTTTTCGAAAGGGTTCATCAGCAGATTTCTGTTACAGTTTAATGTGGTTATATAAGTTGTATGATAAGCATATGCAAGTGTTCATATATGTTTGAAATCTACTCATAATTATAATTATCTTCCTATCTGAAGCATTATGTGTTCTTTATACAGAGTTAGTAAGGGAACCTAAATTTGAGTTTCACCGCATTCTTTAAAAAACACCCAAGATTAAAAGTTAAGACAGGGAAAAGTTCTGTGCAAAGGACCCATCTTCATTCTGTGTACCGCTCAAGTCATCATTCAAGTTCTGTGTTTCCATAAATATATTTAAATGTTTTCCAAAACCAAATCAAGTGCTCTAAATTAAGTCTTGTGTTTTATTTTGAAGGCCAGACATGGATAACTGTTAGAAAGAACAAGGCTGAAGTGTGAGTTCATGACAAATATCAATGTAGGAATGATTAGACATGAATTCAATGAGGACAAACCTTTAGTCATACAGTATTTTATGCATCATAAAAGGAGGAAAGAGAGGAAAACGTCTTTGCTGAACTGAGTTCCTCCTGCTTCAACCAGATTTACAAACCCATTATTATCAGGGAAAGTAAGGGTACCAAAATATAACGACTTAATTCTTAAAACTGGAACCATCATCATCCTACCTTTTTGCCAAAATTCATATTAAAAGTTTTTAGTCTTTGAGGGGGGAAAAAAAATGTTTATTTTAATGTGAAAAGCCAACATTTGAGAGTCAACCTTTTCCTGTAGAATAAAGACTGATGGTCAGCTACTAAACAAATATAACAAAGATTGTGTACTTGGTGAGGTTTTCAGTCCTCTTGAAGGTAACATGGGTGTGAGATATTTCCCTCTCCCCGTTTCAGAGACTATCCAGGCTATTCACATTGACGTTAGGTGTCTTAAAATCCCCACTAATCTGTGTTTTGCTATTTCATGGACTTCCTTTGACTAACAGGCACACCCAAAGCCAGCCATGTCTAAATCATTCCTTGTCATTAGTTTGCGCTCACACACACACACACACACACACAGGTTAGTGATGATTACCAGTGTCTCCTCGTCAACAGAACTATCAGGATATGAGTGAGTGGATAACATCTGACACTGGGATCCAACCCTGTGACCCAAACAGTAATTCTCTGGCCACTGCAGAGGCCTCAACTACAAGCATCTTCAAAAACAGGCCTTACGCGGGGGGCTGGGACGGATTGGGGGTAGGGGGAAAAGCTCGTGAATTCCGGAGGGTGGGCTCTCAGCTCTGGTGGGTGGAGATGGGCTTGTTGTTGTTTCATTCCTCTCTTCATACCCGGGAATAACCTCTTGAGAAACCTCCCACCAGGGTAGATGTGAGATAAGATGGGAAGTTTCTCAATGAAGCTACTATTTTTCAGACTTTGTTGTTGTTATCTATCTGCTGAGAGGCTTTGATTAAGCCAAATGTTTCTTTAATGCTGCTGGACATCACATATAACTAGAGGAGCGATAGATGAACTTTAAAACTTGGTTTATTTACAAAAAAAAACTTTCTCCCCCCCCCCCCCCCCCAAGATTGACATATTTCAACAGTGTACTTCATAGCATTTGCTTAAGAAGTAAAATTCAAATTGACACGAGCGATATGAAGAGAAAAAGTCAAGAAATATCTCTGAAAAATGTTTGCCTGATGACTGGTGTTGAGTCAAACTTTCCATTTAATTTCCCAGCACTCGTCTCTGTAAGTCTCCCTGCCTCAGGATTGATTTTCTCATGACAAAAAAAAAAGAAAGAAAGAAAAAAAAAAAAGGGATCAGGCGACTGAACAGTTTTCAGATTTGTTTTTGTGGGTTTTCCAGTCACATTCCAAAGTTGTGAGTTCAGCTCTCCTCTAGTGCCCACTAAGATACTGGGAGGTAACTGGTCCTGTATTAGCAACATGAGCTCAATGTATCCATACATGAAGAGCTAATAATCATTTCTGTTTCATATGAAGTCATAAAGAGGGACTTGGCAGTCTTTGACGCCATCTTTGAGATTTATTCATTTAATAGAGAAAGAAAAAGCAGTGTTATTTCAAATCATATTTTATTTATAAAACCTAATTTGCCTCAGGGCTCTTTACAGCTTTTACCCTGTGCTCCCTCCGTCCTCATACTCTTGACTCGAGTGTAGAAAAACTACTCGAAATAAACACAATACCTCTTCAAAACCATCCACAACATCTTTATTTATTTAAATACAAATATTTTAATGAGCAGTAGAACAAATGTTAATCATTGTCCATAGAAACCAAAGATGTGTTTTTTACGTTTTATTTCATGTTTTTATCTGCATGATGCATACATATCGTTTTTTACAGTTTTGAATGACATGGGTGGTCTTAAAGGTTATTTTTTCCCCCCAAACAGCAGACAAGATTGTCCATTCGTATTTTATTGATATTGTTAGGTTTTTTTAGCATCACATGTATCGTAATCTTACGATACGGAACGGGAATATTAAAAGTATCTGTACTATTTTAAAAGTTGGTGCAAATTTACTCCAGACATGTTTAAAGGGAAAAAAAAATGCTTTAAATAGCCTCTGTATAGGATGAGGGTTTTCAGACATGTGACTGCTACAAGCAGGATGTCTCCACCTTACTTGTTGCACACTGGAACCACAAACTGGCTTCTGGACCTGTTGTGATGTTGTAAGACTCATTTTCTGTCTCTTAAACTCACATTTTAGGTTAACACAGTTAAAACCCTCCTCCTCCTCCTCCAGCAAATGAATATGAAAACTGCACATCTAATGTGACACAACGGTGCTCAAAAACATTCAAGTTCTCAATAAGGCTCATTTTAGTATTACGGGGTGCTTTTAGTGTCCATGTAATTAACAGGTTTTCACACTTTTACATTGTTATGCCTAAGCTTTATTCATGTTACGTATATGTGTTTGTTATTTTTCTTTGCTATATTCCTGTTGTCTTCTCCCTGCCACCGCCACCCTCCTGTGTTCTCCACAGGGATCATGAAAATGTCATCAGATGAGCTCTACTCTGAGTGTAACAGCCTCATGTAGCAGCAGATCGGCTACTACTGCCTCCAACACAAACAGCTAGTCCACAGCTTACCAGCACGATGTAGCTTCACCGTTTATACTCCGATAAAAGAAGGTGAAGGGTGCGGGTTCGAAGCCTCTCTCTCCCTCTCTCTCTCACTCACACTCTTAGGGCAGAAATTGGTAGCGAGAAAGCATGTAATTGACAAAGTCACGTGTTCTCACTACGGGAACGGGCACAGCCAACTCGAGAACGAATGAAAGCGAAGGAGAGGGAGAGAGTGAGAGAGAGCAGTGCAGAGGTGGTGTGTGTGAGGAAAGGATTGAAGGGGGAGAGAGAGAGAGAGAGAGAAAGAGAGAGAGAGACATGACAAAAATATCAAAAGGCAGAAAGCTCGCCGTACCATGCGAGCTAAATTGGTGACCGATGGAATCGAGGATGTCGGATTAATGGTGACTACCGCAGCCCGTTTTCGCAGAGGAAGCTTCTCTATTGCAACTTGGGCGCAGAGGGTCCGCGGGGAAACATGGCCGAAGGTTATTCTGCAGTTATTTTCTATTTTCTGCTCGTAGTTTCTTTTTCTCCCTAGAGGTGGGAGGGGATGGGGGAGAGCAAGGTGATTATTGTTCGGAGGTTTTTTTTAAAAAAAAAAAAAAAAAGCCCGACCCGAGCTGCCCCTGCCGATCCACGTTTCACCGCGTTACGATGCACGTTCTAGAGCCGAGGCTGTGTGTGCTGTTGTGGCCAGCAGTAAAGCTCGTGTAACCATGTGTACACCTGCCTTTTAGATCCTACAGCCGACAACTCCATAACTGGAGATGCACGAGCCTCCTAACAGAAGAACGGAGCGTGCCCGTGCACGAAGCAGACGAATCATCTGTCACAGGGAACAACTTTAAGGGGGGAATGTTGATGTAGAGCAGATCTCAGCACCGCGGGGCCCCTGGTGATGTCGAAAGGAAATTTCTACCGGCCCTGAAGTTCGCTTATTGCAAACAGAGGGGATTCCCCCCACGCTTCTCGAATACGTTTTTACGCAACCGAACCCCCTTAAACTTATATAAACCGGTGTGTGCGCGCATGAAGGGGGGGACTAACCATCCTGCGCTGCTGTAAAAATGTCCTAACTGCTTCTCATGTCCCCGTTGTTGCAGGAGGGCCGGGCAAAGGTGGCGGTGAAGTCCCCGCCAAGTCCACTGAACAGGAGGACCGGACTCGACCTCAGATCCTGTCGGGTTCGGGCTTCTGCAAATGGTTCAACGTCCGGATGGGCTTTGGATTTATCTCAATGACCAACAGCGAAGGGAGCCCCGTCGATTCCCCTCTGGATGTTTTCGTCCACCAAGTAAGTTGACGCCAAAAAAAAAGACACACATTCACACACACCGCCGAGGTTAGTTGTGACGGTGCGTATGTAGTTTGAAAAATACAACAAATAAAGTGTCTTTTCTGCTCCCATCTTGGGGCCTTTAGTTCCACTGTGGTATCCGGATGTTTTGCATTGCCCAACACGTTACTGTGTAATCACACGTTGTCCACGGGCTTGAAAAAAAAACACGTTAAATTTCCTCTTTACGCCACATGCGTGTAGTAGAACCCCCCTCCTCACCCTCCGCCCTCCCCTCTCTAGTCTACTGTAAAGGCAAAGGGAAGAAGACATGTCGCTTGGCTGGTTAGTCTCACTTGGCCCTTGACTAAGAGGACAGCAACAAGGCCGGTGATACCCAGCCTGCTAACATGTCGGAAAAGCGTGTGTTTGTTAAAAAAAAAGAAGCCCCCCCCCTACACACACACACACACACACACACACACACACACACACACACACACACACACACACACACACCACCTCTTGCAGCTTCTAGCTGTGAAGCCTGCAGCACCCACCGCATGTGTACAGCTGATTTAGTGCGCATGGAGTTCATTTCACAGGCCTTATTTTCGACTTATTCTGCAGCAAACAAAGAGCAGCCAGGTCCTCCCTCTTTTCCTGTGTTAAATCGCCCTTTTTACGGTCCTATAAAGTGGCTTTAAAATAGTTTGGGAGTAATGGCAGAGAGGATGAGGAGAGGCATTGTCACCGTTTCATTTGACACCCTCTTGTCTTTATTGCGGAGTCACGAGGACGTGCTGCTGGGGAGTGGAGAGGCATATCAGGGGTTAAGATGTCAGCATTGATGGTGTCCAGATTTAGAAATAAGAGCATGCCAGACATGGAGGAATTAGAACTGATGGTTATGTATCGTTTTTAAATTGTATGTTGGTCTAAAAATAGAAGGTGGAAGCATACAAAGGACTTGATGGGTTTTTTTTATGTGCCTTTAGTAATGGGACGGTTAGTTATGATGAATGAAGTGTTCACTTATAGTTTTATGTATTGCAAATAAACCCTGACCTGTGATTAGTAAAGTTGGCTTTTATGAGATTCAGCAGAACAATGTACCATTTCATTATTATTCATCAATTAGAATGACCCTGTACAACCCTTTATGGACAAAATCTCTTAAAACACATTATCCCTGCATACATAAAAGTTTTCTAACAACACTGATACAATACAATGTAACACAGAATGTCAGTTTTCATAGCATGCAATCAAGGCACAATGTTAGCATTAGCCACCAGTGAAATGCTGGTATTGAAATAAACAAGTAGGTGGTAGATTAGCTTTTCTCACCAGGCCAAAGAACCAATGGAAATGTATTGAGTGGCTGGTAAAATTAGAATATTCTGTGTGCATTTGTTTGATCTACCAAAAAGTTATTACCCTGAACGTTTGCTGTACTTTGAAAATTGTATCCAAACAGAGTTTGATCATTGTAAAAGTGTTGTTAATCTGGACAGGGATAAAATTAATACACTCCGATTACCCTGGTAATGAAGGATTTAGCTTTAGCTATCAGATGTAAAATGATTGTAATTCTCATCTGCACTTGGTGCTAAAAGATTTATGTTTTGTAGGAAAAAAGTTTAAACAACGTCAACTTTTGCTCAATCTGTCACCATAGTCAAGGCATGAATGTACACTAAAAAATGTGTTTTTGTTAACATTTCCTGTCTGGAAATAGTTGTTAATGCACTCGTGCTGGTGTATGTGAAGAGCAGCTCAGGAAAGGGCGTATTGCAGGATTATCAGTTTCTGATTGATTGATTTCATATTGTGGCTCCAGACTGCACCACATACATCAGGCTGCTGATTTTCTTGCTGTAGCCAGAGATGTTTCAAAGTGAAGCCGAGTGTGTTGCAGCATTTTGTAACTCAGGACCGGATATGCTGGTGCAATATTGGTTTATGCAGGGACAATTTTGTAATCCATAATGAAAGCCTCAGTCTGTTTATTTCCATTATAAAACAATGTTGAACACATGCCATTATTAACTGTCACGTCCTACTCTGGATAATGATTTTTCCTGAATTATGTGGACATATTTGCATTTTTTGAAAAACAGAAGTGGCTCCAAAATGATGGTATAGGCAGATGACAAGCATACAGTGAATCATATGTCCATATTAATGCATTTCCTCCCACTGTTTCCAGCCATCTGTGTCACAATAATGCATTTGGCACCAAGAGAAGCCAACATGCATTCATAAGCACATTTTCAGATTGAATGCAAAACACCTCATTCATTTGCTGGCATTGTCATTCATCTATAAACTAGCTGTCATTAAATCGGTCCTATGCAACTGTTCCTCTCCCTCCTCCTCCTGCCATTGCTGCTGCCTTTGGAGATATTGATGTCTTTGCAGAGGGGAGATGTTTTGAAATTATTGTTTAGGTTTGTTGAAATGTATATGTGACTTTGCAATGACTCTAAAAGTAAGAATATTTTAACTCATGGGATATGAATTTATCAGTTTGGAAGAACCTGCTTAAAGAGCAAAATTGTTTAATTTTAGCTAGAGATGCAAGATAATACAGTCATCAGTATTGGCAGATATTGGTCATTTTTTAATAAGTGCCTGGGAGATATGGGTAGAAAATCAATCATGATAAAATCTGTAATTTCAGTAATTCTTGCCATTTGTAAATGATCTATTTTAGTTTAAATTGTGAGGAGAAAAAGTTCAACTTAACTCTTTATCAGTCAGATTAACTTTTACTATCAACCGTCATCACCATCTGCATTGATTTTTTTCTTTAAAATCTTTCCGTTCTGTCACAAGCCGATGACGCAACCCAACAACACACCTTTTAAATGATTGGTGGCTAGCCTGTGGCTCGTGGCTACCTCCATGATGGCGGGATACGATTGGCTGCTTAAGAGCCAGAGACGAAGTGTGCTTTGGGTTTGTAAATGAAACCGAAATATGCGTATTTGTAATGTGCTCACATGGTGGTTTGCATTTAAATTACAAATTTTCAATACACTATTGAACTTCTTATTGCCATTGTCGAAGTATCAACTGCTGTTATATATTGTTATTGTTTCATTGCGAAATAGCTTATTTTGTATAGGCAAAAACTGTGCTCAAGTTTCCTCTAAAAGGTGATGTGCAAACACTGTGTTAAATATGATTTATGGGCTTTTCCACATTTTTTGAATTAAAAAAACCCCCACATAGTTTTCATGTAAGCAGAGCTTCCATGCGTTTTTTCAGCTTGTATAAAATGAGATTACCATTCAAGATTTTTTTTGAATACAGTACAGATAACATGGACATCGATATAAATATCTGCCTTCAGCAAAATCAGTTGTAAATTATAAGCCTATATATAAGTATGTCATGCATCAAGCTGTTGAGAGCATGTTTAGTCATGCAACCTTTTCTTTCATTTATGATTTCACTGTCAGTTAATGTTAAAATAGAAACGGTGTAATGTGTGTTTCTGCAGCACTGAGCCTCTATATGCATGAGAGAAGCAGAGGTAAGAATGATGGGGAGGGGAAGATGGAGCTTGCATGAGGACAGAGGGGGAGAGAGGAGGAGTTTTCCTAGGAGAGGGAAAAAGGAGGGATGTGGGAAAAATAAGTGCGGGTGGGGGTGGTGGAAAGCTAAAAGGGGGGGTGCTAGTGGAGGAAAACATGAGCGAAAAGTGAGTGGAGGAGCAGGAGGTAAGAGAGGGAGAGTGTGTGTGCGTGTTCTGTGTGTGTGGTGTGTGTGTGTGTGTGTGTGTGTGTGTGTGTGTGTGTGTGTGTGTGTGTGTTCAGCGAGCAGGAGGCCTCTTCATCAGAGCTCCTATCTGATCACTTCCTTTTGGAAGGTGTGTGTTGGTGTATGAGAGAGAGTGTAATTAAGCTTCCTCAACCTCTATGCCTCTCTGCTTGCGATTCTACACACAGACACTTTAATTATCTGTGTTTGTCAACCCCTTATTCTACCTGAGTGTCAGGGTTTTTTTTCTCTGATTGTAAATGTGTGTGTGTGTGAGTTCCTGCTGGGACATGGGGGGTGCTCTCTCCTCGGGCATTCTTTAAAAAGAGGAATTTCTTTAAAGACAAAAAGGCAGGAGGGTTGGGTGGGGTGAAGGGGTGTGTGGCGGTGAGGTGGGGGGCTGCTTGCCCTTTGTCGGTAATCAGTTTGAAATGTTGAACAGTTTGCTGCTGCTGTTATTCTCCTGAAACCTCCAGAGTGTGTGTTCAATTTATGGAGCTCCTGTGTGTGTGTGTGCGTGTGTGTGTTTGCGTGTGTGTGTTTTTCTTACTTTTCTCCTAACCAGGTTGTCGATGTCTACACGTGAACCGTTGTAAGATGTTTTAGGTTTTGAGTGTGTGTGTGGGTGTGCGCGCGAGAGGGCGTGTGTTTTGTGTAGTGAGGTTAAAGTGGGCCCCTAGTGAGATTAACCTCTGGTCCATGTCACCGTTTGGCATGCAGGCCCCACCCATCTCTGCCTCCAGATAGCCAGTATCAGGCTTTGTCTCTCCTGCAGCCACACTACCCCCTCCAACCCCTCCACCAACCAACCCCGCTCTTCTGCGCACCGAAAAAAACGCAAAAGAAGAAGAAAGACTAGTCATGTGACTTCCTTTTGAGGAGCTGGCCACATAGAGCGGAGATGATTGGTAATTGGAAAGGTGGCAGAATAGAAAGCAGAGTAGAGCTTGAGAGAAGCCCCAGTCCACCTGAAACACAAAAACCAGCACCTGTAGTGGGCAGTTGCCCCGTGTTTGCTCATTTCACATTTTTGACATTTAATCGCAAAGATTTTCACATTCAAAATATGCATGTTATGTAAATGTGTGTTCGAACATTTTTTTTCTGCATTTCAAACACATAATGTTATTTAATTAATACATTTTACTAGCCCAAAAACTTGATGTGATCAAAACTATTGCAGACACATTAAGTAGGTATGTGTTTGAAACAGGTCTATTTGTATGTTTTTTACATTTTAAGCAATTTCTCAGGATAAAAAGTGTTTGTACTTTTAATACACAATAGTTGTGCATGAAAAAATAGCGGTATAATCAACAGATTCTGGAACTCAAGCCCGCAAAAATAAATAAATAAAAATGCAGCGTACATGTAAGTATAAAAAGCACCAAATCCTAACATTTGCAAAGATTAGACAGTCAAATATGTTAAATTATTATCAGATTATGAAATTATTGGGGATAAGTTTCAACTGATTATAGCTTTAAACCAGAAGACAATAAATCAATTAAAATTTTTTATATATATATATATATATATAGATATATATAGATATAGATAGATATAGATATATAGATATAGATATATAAATAAATAATATGGAAACAGCCAATCCCATGCTTATGTGTTTTAGTTTATTTGTGGAGAGACCTGTTTTTGTCTCGAGCAGTGCACGTTTCACACACTTTGAACTGAACTCATCCTCAGTCACATTCCGTTTTAAAGAGCAAGAGAATAACAGAAACAAACCGTTTAAGTTGTGCCTTAAAATAAAGGCACTGTTGAAGACGGTCTGTAAAGATCCAAAGAATAACAATAAAAGAAGGAAGCTTCTGTTTTGTGTTATGATTGTCACGATAGAGCAAATTCAACAACTATAATCCCACTTCTGCCATGTTTGATGTATCATGAGTATTATTTTGTGGTACAGTTCAGGTAGATGTCAATATAAAAACAAAAATCAAGTGCATGTTTTTTGCAAATAAAGTCAGTAAAAAAACCATTGTTTTGATTTAAACCCCGACCTGAAACTAAATATGACAATAATTTGAAAAAAATGTTATAGTTTTATTTCGTAATGTTTGAAATTAGAAATTTGATTTGCTTAACCTGTGTGACATAAGATACATTTTCAAATTAATATCGCAATTTTTTCAAATGTAAACCTCAATCAATGAAAGATTATTTCATACATATTTTTACTTTGTTATTATTGTTCTCTGATAAGTATCGCACTGTAAATATGTAGAACTGTTTTAATTAACCGTAATTATTAAGAGTTGAGAAGTTCTAAATGTTGGTTTTAATACTTTTCAGGTAGATAGCTCATCCTCAGCTGTGGCCAAAAGAGATAATTTGAAGATGATCAATCTCAATTTATCTCATTTTCGACTAACTTGTGATACATTTCCATGCCCAAGTAGTCACTCCTACTCAGATTTTTTTTCTTAAAATTTTAGATATTTACAAACAATGTTATGGTGAATCGGGGCGGCATGATGGTGCAGTTGTTAGCACTGTTGCCTCACAGCAAGAAGTTTCCAGGTTTGAGTCCTGGCTCCAGCACGGGATCTCTCTGTGTGAGTCTCCATGTTCTCCCTGTTCCTGCGTGGGTTCTCTCTGGTACTCCAGCTTCCTCCCACAGTCCAAAGACATCAAGAGGGGACGAGGCTGATTGATACTCTAAATTGACTGTAGGTGTGACTGTGAGTGTGAATGGTTGTCTGTCTCTATGTGTTGGCCCTGTGATGGACTGGTGACCTGTCCAGGGTGAACCCCGCCTCTCACCTGAAGGCTGCTGGGATAGGCTCCAGCCCCCCATGACCCTTAACAGGAAAAGTGGTAGAAAATGGATGGATGGATGTGTTCTGTTGATTTATTTATTTATTTATTTTTTGCAGGAAGTTTTAATCAGTTTCTTAAATGTCATTCTCTGAATGTAGGATAGACTTCTCTAAAAATAACAGATTATAGGATTTGTATCAAATATCCAACACTGACCCCCAAACTTCGTAAGAACTGTTAAAAACATTTTATCCATGCAAAAATGTAACAATACGGGAACGTTGTAAACATCTTTGAGTTAATCCTTAAAGGTTAGATGAGAGCAGGTGCTAGCAGCAGAGGGGATGGAGGAATGACCAGGTTTGCTTGGAAATTGTTTAATTGATGGAATAAAAATAGGAAGGAAAAAAAGAGTGGAAAAGCCTAAAAAAACAGCCCAAACTTGCCGTTGTTGAACATTCCCTAGTAGCTGTGTTATTATGGATTTAATTGTAATTTTCACTTTTACTGACAGAATTGCTTATGAATAAAAGTTATTATATTTATATATTATGATCTGTTCATAGTAGTTTTAGATGTTTGTTTTCGACACAGTCTCTGTCTAGACTTGACGATTATGAATAAATACTTTAAGCACCTTGGACAAATAATGCCGATTTCTGTTTAGCCAGGAGTTGGTATCACATGTCCAAACGGTTTAAAAAAAAAATGCAAAAAGAGAGTTTTGAAAATACAAACCATTTCTGGAAAAAAAGGAGAAAGAAATGCTTTGTAACTGTGGTTGTGCTGTGAGTGGGCTCAGTTGTTAGTGGCTGTGTGTTTTATCACCAGTCACCTCAGTAAGGTTCATTTCCCCTCTCAGGCTGATAAATGTAGCTCGATGATCTAGTACTTCCTACTCCAGATCAAATATTTGCCCCAGTCTTAATCGCGGGTGTTGGATGTTGTTAATTTGAGGCAGGGGAAACACGAAGGCTTTCAAGTGTTTGATGGGGGGCTGGGCTGGGTTCAAGGGTCAGGGCTACTAATGACAACGTGTTGAGGAGGATGGGGGGGGGGGTGTCAGCGTCATGAGGACAGCTCTGTTGGTGGTTTGTGTGCACGCATGTATTTTCTTTCCTTCTTTCTCTCCGCTCTTTCTTCTTGGGTTTATATGCATCCTGTTAGGTTGTGTCCATCCGAGCTGATCTGGGCCAGCTTTGTCCACTTAGCATTTCCTGTGTGTAAAAAGCTACTTAATGGCACCACGCCACATGGTGACCGCCATCTCCCTCATGCTCACCCCTATACACACCCCCTTCCTTTTAATATGAGCACAGAACAGCTCTGCCATGTCAGGGCCACCTCTGATTTAAAGCATCCCATAATTTTGCCATACCATAGCTGGTGGTCGCCATGGGGTGGGGGCTGAGAGAGAGGGAGAGAGAGGGAGAGGGGTTGGCGGAGGATGGTGGGTCTCATCTCCGCTTCCCTAGCCCTTCACGTCACAGCTTCCTGTATTGATTGCTGGCCTGGTGATGATGAGGGGCAAGGCAAAGGAAAAGGAGGGCTATTTCTATCCAGGATGTTGGCGTTGTATTGATCACACGCTCGCTCCTAAACACACACACACACGCACGCACACTTTGAAATGCACGTGGAGCTACACAAAGAAATATGACATTTAAGAAATATGTAATAACTGAAATGTCATTTCATTGGCTCAATTTCTTTGTTTTTCAAGATAATAAAGCACTGCAGGGGTTCTCCACTTGGGCAGGGGGTGGTGCAGGGATGGTTATAGCTCAAACCCCCCCTGGATTTCTACTGCTGACCTGTGGGGCTCCTGATCAAATGGGGGTTTTGTTGCAAGGCTCCCCCCAACTCCAGTCACTGATCAGGAGTTGCTCCTCCATTGGAGCTGAACAGAATGCACTGGAGGCATTTCCATGACACCCCCAACCCCACCCCTCCAAACTCCCTCCTCCTCTCCTCCTCCCATGCCCCAAGCCACTCCTCCATTTTGTGCTCTCTCTCTTTTTCTCTCTCTCTCTCTCTCTCTCTGCCCATGCCCTTTGCTGACCTCTGTACGTCAACTGAAACGGGTCAGGACACCCGCCAGGTCACTCGAGAGGAGGGGATTCAGGTTACAGGTTCTGATTTGTGAATCTTTTTTTTTTTTTTTTTAACACACATTGAAACATGCACATTCATACTCACACACACACACACCCCCAAACTCACGTAAATCCACATGTTTTGTTACATAATTTTTGGATGCTCTGAGCCCTCATCAGAAATTAAACACATCTTAGTCAGTGTGTTACTAAAAGTGATAGAGCACTACATCCTACGTGGAGATGTGTGTGTGTGCACGCACACATGCGTGCATGCGTGTGTTTTCCTGCATTTCTGCAGAACAAAAGGGGTTGTGTGGTTTCCTCACTGGTGCATTGTGGGCATTGACGGGGTTGGAGAGGGGGTAGGGTGCTGAGACAAACCACTCAACTTTGACCTGGAGAGACAAGCTGCCTGTGGACTGAAGACAGGAGAGGAAGAGGAAGGGCTCATGCTGCGGTCCATGATTATTCATCATTATTCAGAATACACTTTGTTTCATAAGGGATTTTTTTCTGCTGCAGGCCTCTTATTGATTCAGATGGTGTAGTCATGATTTAAATAATTAGGTATTTAATCAGAATGAGAGCTTCTTTAGTTGGTGGTCTATAAAGAAAGATAAAACAAGGTTTTGTCTGATGCATGAAAAATGATCCAGGTTTGATTTTATCATTACGGAAATGCTGCTGTGTAAAGATAAAGGTCTGTTTGTAACTCGCCTCATCATCCCTTCTGATTTGTTGCACTGAATCTTTCGCTTTCGCTCACTTCTAGTCCTTGATTCTCCTCTTTTCCTCAAAGCCAAATCCAATAGTTGAATTCCCAAAATGGACGAGCCCTCATCAGCTATCGACGAACAGCGTCGGCCTTTGCTGTTAGCCTCACTAACTGGAGGGAGGAAATCTGAAAGAATGACTTAGAGAGCCGAATGAATCAATTTTTAAGGTTGATGACTTTTAGTGAACATTTCCTAAAACACAGATCATTTCTCATGAAACAGGAAACAGGAAGATTGAAGACATCAAAAAACTGAAGTTCTTCCCCGAACTTAACAAGGTTTTCTGAAGAACTAAAATAGAAATGAACATGTTCCTTGTTTTTGAATTAACAATGAATTATTTATCATAGTTTACTGACAGACAAGTTGGACCATGTGATACTTCAGGAATAAATATAGCTTTGCTGTGGATATTTAATTTTGTTTAAGTAAATTATTAAAAAAAGAATTTATGCATTCATTTAAAACTAAAATGAACAAACAGGAGTTCTCTCTACTAACCAGGCAGAAATTTCAAATTCAGTTAATAAACAGTATATTTTTTGCTACCGTTCTTTACCAACTTTTAAAATTTAAAAATCAAAAAATAACTTAAATAATGAAGATAAACTGGATTAAAAATCTTTTAAACATCATAGAGTTTTTACTTGTTCATTTTCTCTTTAAGGCAAAACTGTTTAAAGTTAATTATAAGCTAATACAATACAATGGGTAAAATGTTCGAATTGTGAAAAAAAAAATTCTGTAATTTAAATCCACAAAAAATCCAAACAAATTGGTTTTGATACAAATAATAAATACAAGTCTTCTGAAAAGATTCAGTTAGTCTCTTTTAACCACGTGAGCTTTAAAAACATTGTTGCTCTTGTTTCATGAATCAGTGTTTATTAATTATCATCTTGTTTTTATATTAAGGGCTTTATATCATCTTAGAATATATTTTTACATAACAATCTCACCAATCACTTTTGATTAATTTAGTATTTTAAAACTCTATTCTTAGCTTTTGAATCGTACATTTCTATCTTTGCCCAGTTCTATATATAATCGTACTCTTTTACTTGCTCTCTCGTTCTCATTTATATCTACAAGTACACCATCTATAGATCACCTTTGGCTTCCTGCAGTCGTCAAAAAAGGCATCATGGAAGAAAAAAAAAAAGCCAGCAGAGCCCAGTTTCTCTCCTTCTGCTCTACTTTCACATCTGATTCACTCTTTCTCCCTTTCACCTCTTCTGTGTCTTGTGTTTCTTTTGTGCATGCTTCGCTTTTATAGGTAGGCTGTGTGTTATCTATAGGTCTCGATGTATAGTAGGTAGAAGGTTCGCTCTGTACGCTGCATGATCGTGTGGGTGTGTTTACCTATGCAGAGATCTGCAGGGCTTTCTGCTTTTTGCGAAGGTCACAGATACAGAGCCTATCAGCTGTCTTTTCGGTGCCATCGGGAAGACATAAATCATTGTCCAGTGGTTTTCTAGTAACCAAATCAATAATTCTGATCATGTAGATAAGATGGATGGTGGATATGCTAGGAGAAAATGATTAAACGGGTGCAACACACTCGACTTTTCCCGGCACAGAAGGAATAGGAAGTGCTGCCTCTGCGAAAAGCAGATAAACAGAGAAGAGCAAGGACGCTGTGTGAGATAGAAGTCCCTCTGTGCATGTGGCAGTTGCTGCAAATCACATATAATCAATCCACAATGTTTCAGCTGATGTGTTTGATGTGTTTGCCGCATGCAGCAGTGTGTGTGTGCGTGTGTGTGTGTGTATGTGTGTGCTACAGTTTGCTTCCCAGCGATAATAAAGTGTTGATTTTATTTAACAGTTCTTTTGAGAGCAAATGTGTTGATTGGAGGGTTGTTATTTCCCTTGCAGACACGATAAAGCTCCCAGGCAACTGTTAAAATGGATATTAGTTGTTAAATTTCCTCTTGCATATTATTAATGCTGAGATCTCAGCTTTGTACACCTTTTATTTTTTCAGAAACAATCTAATTTGCTCAATGCAGACGGTCTTAGAGATTTCGTAAAACCCATTGATGTGTAAAACTTGGATCATGTCTTGGATCAGTCAAGACAAAATGTCAGCTGATACCTGAATATGTGTAAATCTTTTTAAAATAAAATATCTTGAATATTTGAATTTCTTTCAGAGGAATCAAGCAGGATTATTTGAGGACATTTGGATGTCTAAGATAATTAAAATGCTGTGTTTTATGAAGTTGTGCCCTGATAAATGTCAAGCCGAAGTCATTCCCTATCACCATCAGAATTCGTATAATTTCACAACGATTTCAAGCTTCACACATGAATGAGAGGTGGTTGGAGTAACATCACAACTAATATTAAAACATAGGAAACTAAAACAAGTATTAGTATAAAAAAATGTTTTTTGGGGGGGTAAAAAAAAAACAAAAAAACAAAGCACTGGTCTATATAAAAAGGTTACAATGCTTTTAGTCACATTGGCTGAATCTATATGCAGCACAAGGTTAAAAAGCAATGAACTTACAATTTTAGCCTATTGATGCCTTTGGTGCATGAACATATTTTTAAAGACTCCATTGACTTTTAAGCATTTTATCCTCTTAAATTCTTGCTTACTTCTTCTTCTTTAAACAGAGCAAACTGGTGATGGAGGGCTTCCGCAGCTTAAAGGAGGGTGAGCAGGTGGAGTTCACCTACAAGAAGTCCTCGAAGGGCCTGGAGTCCCTGCGGGTGACCGGACCTGGTGGGGGACCCTGCGCAGGCAGCGAGAGGAGACCAAAAGGGAAGGTCCCACTCCAGAAACGCAAACCAAAGGGAGACCGGTCAGTATGTTGGAATCGCACCATTTAAACCTGAAGAGACTCACAGTGCCTGAGCAGAAGGAGACATGTTACATGTCTCACTGTGGTGGGCTATTTCTGAGTCAGCTGAGATTATAGATTAATCTATTCAATCTGCCCCTCTACATGCTTGTTGCTATGGTTATTGTGAACCCGTAATAAGGAATTGAATATGCCTGCCACTGCCACTATTTTAAATCAGTTTGCAAGCTTCTACATTAGAGGCAGCATTAGCACAGCGATGGATTGGGCTTATATGCATTTCAATGCAGCAGCAGCAGCTCAATCAATTGTTTTGTGCTCAGTTAAATCCTGAGGGGTGCTTTGCTAAATTCTGAGCCATATGGAGCTCCTTGAAAATGCCTTAATAGAGGAGGTTGTGCTCCCTGTCCTCCCGCTGATGGAGAACGCCTTCACTTGCAAACTCTGCAAGGCGGATACTGTTTGTAGCAAGGTGTCACGTGACCACAAGACTGCATTTACATTAGACATTCTAGCTTCTTTATGCTGCATGTTCCCCGCAGCTGCTCAGAGGAATAACCCTGCGCCGTTCCCCGATTTGAAGGTGTGAAATAAAACCTGTCTTGGAAATGGGAGTACTGTATCTGGGGGCAGATTGTGTGTGTGTGTATATATGTGTGTGTGTGTGTGTGTATATATATATATATGTGTGTGTATATATATATATGTGTATATATATGTGTGTATATATATGTGTGTATATATATATGTGTATGTGTGTGTGTGTGTGTGTATATATATATATATATATATATATATATGTATGTATATGTATATATATATATGTATGTATGTATGTATGTATATGTATATGTATATGTATATATATATATATATATATATATGTATATATATATATATATATATATATATATATATATATATATGTATATATATATATATGTATATATATATATGTATATAAAATGTGTTTGTGTGTGTGTGTGTGTGTATATGTATGTATAATTGATGCGGCGTTGGGTCAAGTGTCTGCCTTTATACCAAGCAAGGCAGTATTGGATTCAGAGACGGTAGGTAGATCTCTGTGATGTCATCAGTGTCTTTGTGAGGGCTCCTTGCATGAGTGGCTCCTGTGGACGTTACGTTGCTCTGACCCCTGCTGGTCATTCCCTTGTATTACCGGTTCTTCATAATAGATCAGGTTTTATGAGCATTCAGGTCCTACAAAAAAAAAAAAGAAACTGATAACTAAGGGTTTTGATGATTAAAGCAGTTCATTGTGGCTACAAGAGCAGGCTCTTCATGACCGGACATTATCTGAGTGTATCTGCTCCTTGACTAATGACTTGTTACATTTCTACAAGATTTTCTAAAACAACACAAACGGGGTGATTGACTTGACAACTTAATCACTCTTGGTGAGCAGGAGTGCCTAAAGAATATTTCTAGTGATCACTTTTTCTGAATCATATATGAAATTTATGTTTCCAAAATGATTTCAATGGCATTTTTTTGTCTTTCACTTTATTTTAACAGTGAGATCTTCATTTGTCTTAAAAAGCATAAATAAATTAAACAGTAAGAAGTGTTTGATCACTGCAAAATACACAAATAATTAAAAAGAAAGATTTCAATTCTTTTTCTTAATAAGTTCAACTGCTATATTTAATTCAGTCATAATTCTATTGAGGTACTTCCACTACTAAGTTAATACAGTTAAATGTATTGATTTATTAAGAGGGATTTTTTTTTTCAAGTGGCATCTATTAATTTAGATCATTAATAAATAATGTGATCTGTTTAAAGACCCCTGAAAAGACAAATACCCCATCCAAAAACAGGAACTAGGTATTAATTCTCTGCATTTTCACATCAGTTTGACAGAATCTGACGCCTGAGATTAAACCGAATACAGCAGGCCTCGTTGCCACACTCATACACCACAAGTTGATATCTAGTTAAAATGGTAAGTGAGATGTCAAGGGTTAACCTGGCTTTATTTTTGAAATCTTTAATTCATCTTCATAAGATGATAGAAGACATGATAAAATGTCACAGATTCAGGGGATTTGGCAGATTTGCTATGAACCAAATAAAAAAAGAGAGGCTAAATAAAATTGATGAATACATTTTAAAAAATGATATTCCACTGATTTGTTTGGTTTAATTGAGGACATTGTTTCCTCTGACAGTAATATTTTTATGTAGCTTTCACCAACGGGAGCTGCTGCTATAATACCTGCTGCTGTCAGTTAGGACTCAGATGTAGTGAAACACAGCTGTTTCACAAAAATCGAAATATTTAGTGCCAGTGTATGAATATCAACAGGACAAATCTTTAAATATTGCAGTATCGATTACTCCTCTGTTACCAAGACCATTTGAATATGAATCTGGTTGTAGTTCAGGGACGTTGTGAAGCCACGCCTCCTGAATTTGTTTGAGAGATGTGTCCATCATTTTTACCTTTTCCTTTTGGAAGGCTGTAATTAAGCTGCGTTCATATAAAACAGGATGAATGAAGAAATATTAGATACGCTGATCAGTAACCCAGTGTAGTACAACCGCACCACAAACTACAGCCTTCAAAAAGACCATTAAATAATTCCACTCCTCTCTCGAACAGATTCAGTAAAAACACAATAAACCTCATGAAGGTGGCATTTATTGCAGGGCTGTTATACACAAGCTGTTCTTGGAAAGTATATGAGCGTTACATAATAATGGCATTTATGATAACGATAATAATAAAAGGTTTATTCAATGTAGCACCTTCCACAGAAATAATCTTCACAAAATGCTGCACAAGAATAAAACAAAACAAAACAAAAAAAAGGAACTGTACAAATACTGCGAAAACGTAAAAGGTAGCACTGGCCCCCCGGGATTTGAACAGAAGTTCGGGTCTTCAGTTGCTTCATAAAAGATTTCATTGACACGTTCAGAAGTGCCGAAGACGCTCCTTCACATGCAGGATGTGACATCACCGAAGAATTAGAGGCGATTCCTAAGCAGCACATGCGTCATCTGTTCAAAGCAGACTGAACTTGAACGTCCAGGATGACAAATGGTTGGTTTTTTTTGTGTGTTTTTTTTAAAGCATATCACCCTCAGTAATAGTTTTAAAAAGTCAATTTGAAATGATTTTTTTTTCGTGACAGTTGGTCTGAATATTAAGTTTTCTAAACTACCACCTGTTTCACCCTCAGTCTTTCAGCACCCTTAATCTTCATGTCTAATTCAATAAGACTGATGTTTGTGAGAGAGCGCTGCTGGCTGGGTCCACAGCTATTTCATGTGTCATACTCCCATCTAGTGGTGGATGTGTGCTATAGTTGATGTGTCTGCAGCCTAACACAATGTGGCATCTGCTTCTATGAGAGTCCTGTTATGTACTGTATTACCACTGTCCTCACATGCAACAACTTGTGGATATTTCCACATCATTCTTCTTGATTTGCTCCCCCACAGCTGTTATAACTGTGGAGGTCTGGATCACCATGCCAAGGAGTGTGGCCTGCCCCCCCAGCCAAAGAAATGCCACTACTGCCAGAGCATCACGCACATGGTGGCTCAGTGTCCCCACAAGGCGCTGGCGCCCGCCACAGGCTCTCAGGACCAACAAGTGTCTACCTCGGCCTCCAGCCCAGGGACAGCGCCCTACCTCTGCCCCCCGGAGGAGGAGGAGCGCTCTGGCTCGTCTCCTCTGGAAGGCTCCTCCTCTTCCCCTGAGGAACCCCACACTCACCGTGGCCCCAGGACCCAGAGGTGGAGGAAAACTTGAAAACAGCTGAGAGGGCTCACCGCTAACCCCTCACCTCTCCCCTCAATCAAGGATACCTGAAGCACCCCCTTCATCTACCTCACACCTGTGAATTATGGGAGGTCTTACTTTCTCAACTTTTATTTTATTGTTTTAAATATATATAAAAAAAATACATCGCAGCTATGGCAACGATCAACGGGGTACAGAAGTGTGTGAATGTGTGTGACTGACTTGCAGTTATCAGGTGCAGCTATGGCAACCACCGCAGGAATGGTGACTGCAGGGAATGACTGTTTTTTTTCTCGTTTCAAGCAGTGCAGCTCAGGAGTGAAACAATGTGGTATGAATCTTATCTTTTTTTAATAGTTATTTCAGTATTTTGTTTCTCTGCTACCCCCAACACCCTCCCACCCCCCACCCCCCCACCCCCCCACCCCATTCACTGGACCTAATTGTGTTTTCACACAGATGTTGTCATCATAGACCTGCAGGCCTAATCATTCCAAAAAAAGCATCCTTTTAGCACATACAGTAGCTAACCATAAGAAGGATTAGATTAAAAGCTCAAGACCCTCTAAGCGGTAATCCAGACCCCCATAGGACTATTAGCTCGGCTTCTAAAGATCTTTAGGGAAACTTTTTGAATTCCAAAGGGAATTTAAAAAAGACGGCGAGCTGCTTAATACAGTTTTCTATTATCTTAGCACACTCAAACTCACTACATACCTCTCTCTCTTATATGAAATAGACTGGACCAACTGATTGTCGCTTTGGAGAGTGTGTGTGTGTCTGTGTGTGTGCATGCAGACAGAGAGAAATATGTGTGTGTGTGTTTGTGTGTGTGTGTGTGCGCGTGTTTGTGCATGCTCACAAAGAAAGCTGCCTCTCCTTTGGGTGTGAGTCAACACTATTAACCTTTCCGTTTCCTATTACCATAGATAGACACAACGTAGGAGAGACGTCATATTATTCGGCTAGTTTAGATTCAAGGTAATGAATGTCGTTAGATCATTAGAGGATTACATTTTGGTTGTTGCATAATTAGATGAGAATAACATTACAAAAATCATAGTAGAAGTCATTAATATATATGTAAAGTCGCAAGATATAAATGAAAAGTCTATTAACTTTAAGTAATGCATATATAAGGAGTTAGCTCGGTTAGCTGATTAGCCCTGTATATAGCATGGGATATTTGTTGTGTGAAAAAAAGTACAGCTCTCTATTTAACCGTTGGTTGTTTTTTTTTTTTCTTTACCCTCGACAAATCAATCACCTTCTTCGCCAGTTCAAATAGTCAGCACAAAGACTCGCCGTATTTTTTGAGGAGGAGGCGCAGTATCAGACCGTTACAGTATCTGCTCGACATTAATACCTCATCACTTCTTCCTCTCGCAAAATGAATGTCACAAGAGCGTCAAGCTGTATCAGCTCTCGCAGCTGTGTTAAGATCGAAGCACCTGTTCCCTCTTCCATCTGTGCCTACCATGCGTTAGTTAGCACCAGCCAGGTATCGCTCGCTCGCTCCTCACTGTTGCTGCTTCAGAGAGAGAGAGAGAAAGAGAGAGAGAGAGAGAGAGAGAGAGAGTGCTTCTTTTGTTATAACTTGAATCCCAAGCATGGCTTTAGCGGCACTTAAACATGTGACCTAACAACTCTTCTCTGACCATATTGAATGTGAAAAGAGCGTATCTGAAGTCGACTCCTCACAAAGTTTCACGTCGGGTCGCTTTGGAGTTGCATCTTAATGTTCTGACAAATCAAAAGAAAAAGAAAAAACTTTGTATGATGATATCAAACTAGCTTGTGTGTTTTTAAAAGCTCTAAAGTAGACAACCAACTTTTTTTGGTATATTTCTATACCAAAGAGTTTGGCTTTATTTTGTATTTTTTTTCGAAGGCATCTAAAGTTCACGATTTGTTGAAGTGCTGGCTATCGGCGTTCTTTCAGAATAAGAGCGCAATACTTGCCGTTGTTTTTAAATGTACAGCTTTTTGAATGTGTGCGTGCATTAAAAAACAATTCTCAACAAATGCAGCATGACAGAAAACAAGAAGAAGAGAAGAAAAAAAAAAGTGAATGACCAAACCACGTTAAAGAGCACAGCCCATGCTCGGATCTCTGTGGAGACATGTTTTTGTATGATGTATTTTTACATTTTTACACACAATTCCTCTCAGGATGATGAAATGTTCTCAGGGAATTAACCAAAAAAAAAAAAAAAGTGTATTTTATTCTTTGGGGAATCATCCACTGACTGACTGACTCAAAAAAAAAAAACCTCTGTTAAGCAATGGTGAAGAGACATATGTAACAGATTCATGTACTGATATTAGCAACTACCTCTTGAGTTATACATAGTTGTGCGTTTCTTTTTTTTTTTTTCTTTTGGTTTTGTATATTTTTTGGTGAGCTCGTATGATTAACTGTAGGTCTCTATTGTACTGAGGTGTGTGATACGTTCCCTAGAGTTGCCACAGACTCCCTGGTCTTCCTTCCCAGAATTTTGTTTCTTTTCTTTTTTTTCTTTTCTTTTTTTTTTGAACTTCAAAAAGAAACCCTTATTTTTTTTTTAAATTTTTTTGTTTACAGCAAAAACCTACCTCATAATGCCGTTGTTCCTTCTCAAAAGCTCCTTACCTCCTCCCAGTCCCCCTTTCTACCTCCTCCATTGCAGTCGTTTGTTAATTTAATCGCCACTCGTCGCACTAGAGTCACGTGACATGTTCAGCGAATCAGCCTGTAAACGGCTCGTCAGTTGTGACTCCAAATACCTTACAATCAAAAGTCCTCTTTTCGAAGGTTTTCTAACGCAGGTTTTCAAAAACGGGCGTGTTTGTCAGTGTACACTCGTGAGTTTACCTCGGTCTGATGGGCAAAAGTACATTTCAGTATGAACAAATTAGAAAATGACAGACTTTTTAAAAACGTTTTTTTTTTTTTTAGTTTTAAAGTATGTTATGATAAGCATTTTTGTAACCACTTGATACGATGGGCTTAAGGTGGAAAAGAATACGTGGAACAAGGAGTGCCTATCTCTGTTATATTTGTCTGACCCTCTTTACCAAATAGAGAAGTTCCTTTTTTTTGTTTTAGTTTTTCCTGAGCCTCCATGGAGATGAGCTTTGTCAGCCATTCTTGCCGCCGCAGATAATCAAACGTTGTGTGACTTGGAGACAGTTAACAGGGAAAAAGTAGATTTTTTTTTTTTTTTTTTTAAGTACTAATGGTGACATTGCATAGACGTAATTCTAAAAAAAAAAAAAAAAAAAAAAAAAAGTTTATGAAGAGGATTATTGTTGTCATTCCTTTTTTTTTTTTTTTTTTAACTAACTCATGAGATTAAAGATTGATTTTAATGACCACAGTATTACAGTTTACACACTTGTTGCAGTGGGCCTCCACATGGAACCGAATAAGAAAAAGTACACAATCACAGTGAAATATAGTGATATTATTGTTGTTAGTAGCTTTATACTTCTTCCAATCAATGTAACTACTGATTGATCTCCTGTGCAGTATTCGACAGAGCTAAGACACATATGACTGTAAGAGTAAGAATCAAATGTCCATGTAGGGTTACTGACTGGTAGGACGGCGTAGTTCAGATTTGGCCGGAAGTCTCATTCACATTAGTACGGAAGCCTGTTGCGTGGAACCCAGAAAAAAAACCCTCAAGCTTTTCTGATTGAATGAGATATGAATCCATGGCGAAAAAAAACAAAAAAACAAATTCTGTCCTGTTTTTTTTCCGAATTAATGAGATACAATTTCATTAAAATTAAAAAGTTTGGCTGGATACCTTGAAATCCGATGAGAAATTAAAAAAAACAAAAAAAAAACAAGAACTGCATGTTGTTCATTTAGAAAAACAGGGCAGAATATTTTTTGTCATGCAGGAAAATTGTAGACATTTTTTTTTTACATGAAAAATATACTTGGTTGATTCAGAAAAACAAGGCCCTTTTTTTTTTCATTCAAAAAATGATCTTGTTTATGCAGAAAAAAATGGCTTCAGCTTTTTGGCTGAAAAATTTGATTTGAACAGACCAGACTTTTATTTTTCATGTAAAACATATTCATTCAGACAAATAGGGATTTTTTTTTCTTCCTTTAGGGGAATGTATTACACTTCTGTACATGCGTGATCCTAAAAGCACCACAGCAGAAGGCCCAGGTCAAGTACAAGAAACACGGTGCTGCCAAAGGATACACCAGTGAATACCGAGTGGTCCAAGACATGTTGCCTATGGAAGCCTTACAATGTTGTGATCACTTTTTATTTTAATGTTGTTCTCTTGAGATCACGAGTGAATTATTATCTTTGAATTAGTGCTGTTCATGTGGATTAACTTAAATTTGACACAAACTGATAAGGTTCATCACTAGACTCTCTACTAGTCCAGTCCAAGACTAGTCAGATGACTAAGTCTAGAATTTTGATAATTTTTTCAGTTGATTAACTTTTTTCTTTTATTGATTCAGAGATATTGTTGTGGGGAAATAGCTTCAATTTATTGAGATGATAAAATTTAAGAAAATGAGCTTCGTTATACCGAGGTAATGCAAAAATGTACTTGTGATCTCATGATAACAGCGTTATAACAGTGGAACTACAAGCGGAGCCACGTTCAGCTTAGCATATGTTGCTACGCTGTGGCTTCCTTCACTGAGATTTGTCTCTGGTGCATTTCTGGCCTGTAGAGGTGGTAATGGACAGAAGAGGTCACATGACTTCACAATTGTGCTATTTATTAAGAATAATCAGAATAACTTTAAACTTCTCTCTGTGCTGTAGAGCTGCGGTGAAAGTGCTATTCCTGCTTTATATCTCGCAGCTCATTTATCTCACATCAAAGAGCCTGAAACTGCAATAACATCATTTCATACTTTTATACAACTGTAGTTTAAAAGTGGGCTGATTTTGTTGTTTTGTTGAAAACATGAATCCCCATATATATATATATATATACAGTATATATATAACATCTTGTTTTTTGGGAATGTACAGAGTTTGACACAAGACAAGGTAACCAAATAATGCTCTTAATTTACAGATAATCTTGGGATAACAACATGAAAAAACACAAACTAGCCAGCACGGCTGTTCATGACTTCATAGCAATGCTTTGACGTTTTGGGAAATAGCTATTTTTGCAATTTGGAGGACATGAATACCACGTAGTGTTGCAATTGCAACAATTAGCAGTGGCTTAGCTTAGCACACAACTGAGGTTAACACTGTTCAAAGGTAACAAAATCAGCCGACATCAGCATCTATAAAGACAACATATGTTAGTCAGTGAACATGCTAGTTAGCTAGTTAATCGGTGCTACAGAGATGCTGATATGCAGATTGTGTTCCTTTTGGAAAGAATTTGGCTAGCTGTTCAGTTAGTTTATGCTAAGCTAACCATCTGCAGGAATCTCGTATTAGCGTCTTTCCCAAAACGTCATTTGTTTTATGCTCCGGGACTCTCTAAGTTTGAGGTGATAACGATTCTAAGAGTCTGAACTCTTAGCGGAGCATCAATCGTTATCTGGAGATTTCATTGAATGTCAACAGTGTGCAAACCACACACAAGCGCGCGCACACACGCACGCACGCACCCGCACGCACACACACACACACACACACTTGGCTGAAAGACCACTCAAAAGCCTCCGAAAAATACCACACTCATACAACGAATTATGCTTCATAATTACTCAAAAGCCTTTTGTTTGTTGCGGTGACTGCAGACGCTCACATACCTCAACCGCTGCCTTTGTCGGCTCCCTGTTCTTTGCCTTTACTGGAAAATAATGCATACTGGGAGATGATCAATTGTGATGTTTATTTTTTTAACTGAACTGTATCATGCTGGATTGTGTTTATGTACAACGAATGAAATTGGACCTTTTTCTTTTTCTTTTTTTGGAATAAAAAGACCCTAAAATTCCAACCAAGGCAGTAAAGCGGCAGATACCTCCTTGAACTGACCGATAACCTCACGTTGTTCATGTTTATGTTGTTACATGGTGGCCGGAGGAAGTCCTCTAAATACGCTCTCTGTTCGTTGGAGTTATGTCCAGAGCCAAGCACTGATTGCTTTTTGAAATGGGGGGGGGGGGGGGGGGGGGGGGGGAGTTCTTCTAATGTGCATATCACTCATCATTTTAGCCCCAATATAAGTGTACTGCCTTTTTTTTTTTTTTTTTTTTTTAATTCTGTAAATCTTGGATTGGATTTTTAAATATGTCTTAAATGTTTTACTTGATTGGAAAATAAACCTATTATATTGGCATTAAAGTATGTATAATTTCCTACTACTTAAGTGGTTTGATGCTTATTTAGATTTTTCTTCCACTGCTATTTTCAACGTTTTGTTCTACAGATTTACATTTGGGTTTAGAGGCTATAATTAATAGCACAATCTGTGCTAGGAGCTTGGGATTGCAGAATATAAACCAACGTACATTTCCTGGAAGGTTGAATGAAACATGCTGTCTAATTGAGCAACAGGAAGCTTGACCTTAATTAAAGAGCACTTGTTGTTTCAGCCGGTCTCCTGCAAGTTCTCCGAACGTGAAATGGACTAAATGACTGAATGACATCAGTGGCCCAGCTGTGAAACATGCCGCCCTTCATTCTAACTAGCAATCAAACCAAACACCACCCCGAGCTTCCCGCAGAGTCGAAATATCTCAACTTGATTGTACCTTCGTCACACCAGGAGGAAAATGTCTCGAAATGACTGGAAGAAAAGATTCAATATTAAAAAAATCAGTGCGTACTTTCATGGTTTTCAAGTAGATATCAAAAAAACGTACTGCAATTAATTGCTACTTGTCTAATTGCGGTTTTTCTATGTTGGTACTTCTGTTGATTGAGTAGTGTATATATATATATATATATATATATATATATATGTATATATGTGTATATATATGTGTATATATATATATATATATATATATATATATATATATATATATGAATGATTATTATTGAGCTGAAAAAAGTGATATCTTTTAATATTTTAATATAAAATTTGCATCATTATTATGAGTTTGTCACACTTGTATGGTTTCGGTTAACCTGCAAAAAAAACCCAACCCTACAAGGCTAAGATTACATTGTTTTTCTGCAGAGTGCTGCCCAGCTACTGCAATGCTATTTCAGTCTTTCAAAAGTTATTAGGTCTGACATAGGAGGATGCAATGGAAAGGCTTATAAATGTTCAGCGCGTGCAGCAAACACCAGAATGTGTGAGCCCATAACTGTGAGTAGGTTTGTTAATCCTCTGGTGGAGCCTCACGGTGAGATAAACATTGTTCTCAAGCTTTCATTATCGACATCCGCATGACTATGAAAATCACCTATAATTACTTCTTGTGTACCGAGGACTAAACTTGATTAAAAACTCAAGAGTATGGTCCGGGAGTGATTTATCACCTCGTAGAGTTGGATGTAATCAGCATTAATGGACTTATAATGGACATGTAGGAGCTCTTATTGATGAATGAATGGCGCTTTAAGCAACTGAAGAACCAACATCATCGCGACGGCCCCGCGTGTAGGACGCGTCCGCCAACTCCACAGGGATTTCGTCTACGCTACATGTGATGATCCAGGTCCTCTGTCAATATCATTCACGTTAATACGATGTCTTTCTGGATTTAATTCACCTTTGGTGAAAAAAAGACTCGAGGATAAACTGAGAAGACTTTAGTGGTCAAAGGTCACGTTACCTCCCGTATGACCGCGATATCACAGCAACGCATCGTGTGTTCGTCTGTTAAGGAATCGAAAAGTTTGGCGGTCAAGGTCACCTGACATAAATGCAACGTCTCAGGAACGCCTGGCAGATCTTTAAGTAAATTTGCCACAAACGTCCACTGGGACTTGCGGATGAACTGAAAAGTTTTTGGAGGTCAAAGGTCACATAACTCCACATGAGAATGGGATATCCCAGCAACATGTTGAGGGCATTTATTTTTTCATGTTCAGCACAAACATCCACTGAGACTCGAGGATGAAAAGATCAGGCACAGTCAAGGTCATCTGACACATGGAAAAAAAAAATCCTATATTTTCCACACACGTCCATCGTGAGCCGAAAAAAGTTTGGTGGTCAAAAGGTCGGAGTCACCTCACGCTAATGCAGTTTTTCAGGGTGGCTTCAGTGTCTTGTGTCAAATTTGGTTCAAAGATCCTCTGGGGAAAAAAAAAAAAATGAAATTGGCAGTCAAAGTTCAAGGTCACCTCACGCACAAAACGCCATGTCTCCGGTCATTTCTCTTTTACTTTGGGACCAACGTCCACCGGATCTTCAAGATGATTGAGAGGGTCTTGATGGTTGAAGGTTAAGGTGACTCTGACAGAGAGACGTTGAGGAGTTAAACAACCGCAACGCAACTGCAGTGTCAGGAACCGCCGTTATCACTGCGAGAGCGTAGCTTACACGTGTATTGATTTGAGATGTTCTTAGCTCTCTCCTGCCAGAGCAGTGATTGATAGCCAGAATGCAGAAATAGTGGAGTCCTATCAGCTTCTTCGCCAGACAATGAACTGATATTTGAGAGTAATTCAAAAAGCCAGCAGCATCGCTTCTGTCCCAGGAAACTATTTAAGTTCCAGATTGTGACTGTGACAGCGCCGAAACCTTTATTGAATCTTTATTAATGCTCGGCTTTTATCTGCCGCTGGAAGATCTCTCAAGGTCAGAAGTGTACGCTGCGCTGGTTAATGTCTGCAGCTAAAAAAACAATCATAAAGAAAACATCCCTGCAGTTTCTTTTCTTTTTTTCTTTTTTTTTTTTTTACATTTTTTTTAACAATAAACAAATAGTTAAGAAAACAGAATCCCTTCTAGTGTCCATCCATATCACCTTCAGCGTCTGACCTCTGGTACCCTCCACCAGATCCCCCGCCCCCTTTCACTCTTTCAAAATAAGTTTCATGTTCTTTTGATTTACGGTGTATTTTATTCATACTTATTTGTCTCGGTTTTGAACTTCGATGTTCAAAGTGAGCTCAAATTTCCAACATGTGCGTAACAAAATGCGCCAAAGGGACAAATTAAAAGTCCTGATTAATCACAAGAGGTCTGCCTAATAGCGCTGGAGCTAAATTTAAGAGGATTTCAGACCCTCCGCCTGAGCCCTGAACCCCTCGCTGAGGCTCCAGCCAGCCACTCCTCATGTTTGATTTTGATTGGATGAAACTTGGTTGAGATAATGGAATTGAAAATCCTTCTGTTTACAATAAGAAGAGCAGATAACATCACCAAGAAGTTAGCGCTGAAAAAAACCAACAACCAAACACTGGAGAAAAGAAAGGAAATGCACAGCGAGATAAAATCTGTGATATAAATTGAGTTTGAAAGTCAGCGCCAGGAAAGAATGGAAAAAATGCTGTAACATCTCTTATGTGTCCACTAGGGGGCAATCTAATGCCACTTTATCCTTATTCCCCCTCAGGCTTGTGAAGGACACAGCCAAAGCAAATTAATCACCTCAACACATTTGACTCACCGAAGACGCCGGTGTGTCTTCACAGCCCTCTCTGCTCCTCTTTAACGGCCCAACGCGGCTGTTTTACCACCAGCTGTCGCGCTCCATGTCTCTCTCTCTCCCCACCACATGAAAGCTTGAGGGGCTCTATTAAATAAACGCTCTTTGTTTACCGTTTCCCTTTGTTACCCACCATCATTTTCCTACAGAGCTTCACGCAGCGTCTCTCTCTCTCTCTCTCTCTCTCTCTCTCTCTCTCTCTCTCTCTCTGTGGAGATGCTTTCGTCAAGGTCAGCCGGAGCTACGACAGGAAAGTGATTTCAAGAAGAAAGAAACTGATAAATACTGCAGCACCTCCGTGGTAGGTTGTGTTTGCAGTATACTGGCTCGAAGAGGAGAGGACTGGGTTTTTTTCCTTCCTCTCCATCGTCCTATCCCTCATTCCTAAACTGCATGTTGACCTTTGTAATACCGCCTCCAGGCTGTATGCTTTAACCTTTCCAGTGAGATAGAGGGGGCCCTGCATTGGGAATACAAGATAAATCACAACTGTGCAACACAACAACACACATTATTCCAGGTTCTATTATACCAAACTTACCTGAACACCCCCCCCCCCCAAACAAAACACACGGATGGTTGCCCCCGTCCTTAAAAGATGCGTCGTGGCATCAATGCACAGAGCTATTACATTTACTAGTGCACCTGAATTATTCATCCTTCATTAAAATGCACTATGAGCAATGCTAGCCAAGAGTGTGATTTTGGGGTAAAAACACAGGGGTCATTAGGAGTCATTTCTGGCCAATTTAGTATGATCAACCATGCTCCAGAGAAAGACAAAACCAGCCCATTTACTTTCTATATGCATCATCGGGAATATCACGTAGGAAGAGATCAAAGGGGACAGACAAAGAGATGAGAGAATCGACATCTTCTTGTCCATTTGGCTCCCCCTGAGAAGAGGGAAATTACTTTAAAGCCTTGATGAAAGAGAAGGCTTGATGTATTCCTCCTGAGTGGGAATCAACAGTGTGTATGACTCAAAGGAAGATAAGGGTGGAGGGCAGGGGTGGGGGGGGGGGGGGGCGGGTGGAAAGAGAGAGAACATTCGGAGGATTTTGGTGAGGAACAAGAGTGCTATTGGACAGTGACACCCCCCATCTCTCTCTCTCTCTCTCTCTCTCTCTCTCTCTCTCTCACACACACACACACACACACACACACACACCACCACCACCCTCCCCGAACAGAAGATTCTGCAGATGTAATCAGAAAGCGATCTCATTTGCAACATTGTCAACACCAAAAAAAAAAGAAAAAAAAGGAAAGTGATTTATATATTTGCCCACAGCTTTATTTATTTATTCCCCCCCCCCCCCACACACACACACACACAGGGTAGAAACAAGCCATGGAAATGAAATAGCCTGCAAACTTCCCATTAGTTTCTCTCACCCTCTCTCTAAGATATTACCCGCCGCTGTCATTTTTCTGACAGAGCTGTCAGGCGCCATCCTAGTTACACATAAAGGAAATAAAAATGAAAACATTGTCAGTGTAAGACTCATGGGGTAACATAGACGCCAGGAGCAGGGCGAATCACTTAAGAGGTGCTCCTCCATTCTGCAGCTGCCACCCACCACAACACAACATCTGCCACTGGGAGACAAACACACACACACACACACACACACACACACACACACACACACACAGCTAATTGTATTGCCACGTGACGTAGAACGATGACTTCTTCGAAATGAAAGCTGTTTTCAGGGCTCGCGTTTGTCTGGAGAAAATCACCTCTCTCCAGTAAGACCATTTGATTTCTACGTGTTGGACCGGTGGTTCTTCCAGTTCGCCCTCTTGTGCTATCTTTGACCAGACACATGTCACCGCTGGGTAAAATTCAAATCCAGACCAAATCATCAATTTTCATCCGTGGGCCAGCAGCACCTCCCTCCTTCAATGCACGTCTCCAGGATCCTATATGAAAACATGCCGCACTCTGCAGAAAGGAGTCCTTTTTAGACCCGAGACATCTACAGAAGGAGAATTATCGACCAGAAGGCGGAATCCTGCAGCTGAGATTGCTACTTGCTTTGTTGATAGTAACAAATCATCAAACTATATACACAGGCAACGCTGCCAGACTGGAGGCAAAAGCGAGGGAAAAGATTTGAAACGCTCTCATTTCTTTTTCTGTCTGACAGCAGAAAGTAGAACTGTTAGCTCTTTCTGAGAACTAGAAATATTTGATTTTGGCAACAAGTGATTTACAATTCAAAATCATTGTTTTCACTCTTATAACGTGTTACATTTAACAGTATGAATTGAAATGACACACCACTCAAAATGTGTTGTTTTTTTGTTTTTGTTTTTTGCCTTTCAAATACTCACAAATACGCCTCTAGAGCTCACGGGGATATTTTTCCATTTTGCAAACTCTCTACAAGAAGTTTTACCGTTTGTTTTTCGCTCAGATTAAAATGTTTGTGGATTACTGAGCGACTGATTACTGACGATGCGCTTGGGGGTTTTATAAATGGACATTTCGGAGCGGTTTTTGTTTGTTAGCGTTAGCCTCAAGCTAAATAGACGTCGCTGGCTCCCTCTGCGTTCTGGAGTCACAAAGAATTGATGCAGGAGGAGATTTACCGCTTTAAGTTTTCAGCGCATCAACATTTTCATCGTGGTTCACATAATTTGCTCAGTTATTTCAATTTGGTTTGCAAATTTAAGCGGACTATTCAACACGTTAGAGTGTTCCAGGGTTCCTGGTGAATGACATGAACGTCAAAATGGAAGAACAGAGCTGGAACACTGATCAAGTCTTGCCATCTTTATTTACTGAACTGGAAATCAGCCACACGGATCCTGACAGACTCATCCTGATGATAATCTAAACCGAATTTGAATGAAGATGTATAACTTCAAAAATGACTCGTCTGCACTTTCTAAATTTTCTCAGACCAAACGGATCGAGTTCCGATTCTGAAACGATACATTGCTCGGCGGGTGAGTGACGATTTATCAAGTTCTTCAGCCGACAGCAACGATTCCTTATAGAAAAATTCATTCCATTAACGGCTCTTTTAGCTCGCTAATGCAAAGCTGTGAGCGGATCCTCTTTTGCTGCGTCTCATCTGGCGGAAATCAAACGAAGACGCCCCCCCGTGTGTTACTGGACACCTCAGTGCTTTTAGAAAACAATGATGCAAGCGGACGAAAAACGCTGCCCTGTTGTATGTTTGTGGCCTGAGACGCTCTGCAGAGACGCTCCCGTTTCTGATCGCCATGGCCGCCATCGCCTACGAGCGGTGAAGAAATGCTCTGAACGATGGACGATGATAAGAATAATAGAATACATGTCACGCTATGAAGTCTATGTTTGAATTTATTCACACATTAAAACAATTATTTGAATTTGAATGTTTTAAATGTGTGTCACGAGCCAAAATGAAAACATGTAATTAGACTAGATTAGGTAATTAGAAAAAATGTAATTAATCAGATTAATTTTGACATTGCTTGACTGTTTGGCGAAGCAGCTACAGAACTCCCCCAGGATGAAGTCTTTTGTATCCCAGCTGCAGTAATTTGCATTTGAAGTGCACGTTGCTCTTAGGCGATTCTTTACCGTGCGTAATGCCAACTTTTTTTTTTCTTCCTAAAGAAAAGCCAAAATAAGCTCTCATCATTCCTAATCTGAAATCTTGAATTATTAAAATCTCTGGGAAATGAGCAGAGATTCCATTTCCTCCTCCTGTTCCTCCAAACCTTTCCCGGCAGTCGATCTTCTCCTTTAATATCTATATTATCGAAGCAAAGTCACATTCAGAAACCCTCCACAACACCATCTCAGCCATTAATTGTCTCATGAACAAGATGTTATCCAAGAATATCTTCCCAAAGACCACTTAGTTAGAAGAAGAAGAAGAAAAAAAACGAAGGGAGAGGATGTAATATGATGGAAATAAGTGTGACACGCTAAATGGTCCCTGCTGAAAGCTCTGACCTTGCATGTCAATCTAGCGGGCAGACATTTGTGGCCATTTGTGTTTGTGGCGGGCAGAGCTTAGGCTGCAGAGACATCATTACTCTCAGAAAACCTTGTCAGGAGCTGTCTGGCCGCCCGCCGTACGTGGGAGGGAAATAACAATAAAAAATAAAAAATGGCATGGAACATTCCTCTGGCTCGTTTTTTTTTTTTTGTGCGGTCTCCCGTGCATCTCTCTGAATATTCTATATCGCCGCCTTCTCTCTCCTGAGTCCTTTTTTTTTTTCTGAAGTTTTTCAGAAAACACCAAAAACTGAAGATATCACGAGGTGTTGTTTTAGGCCCCCCCAAAAAAAAGTCAAACAAAGTAAAAAAAAAAAAAACGACTCAGGCAATTATCTTAAGAAGGGGACGATATTTTAGAAACTCCTGTGGTCAGAGAACGCGACTGACAGCCCTGCTCGGCGGACAGACGGTAGCGGTGCACAACACCAGAGAAATGGCTCCCCTAAACAATCCTGATTTGATTAACAATTTAGCAATTACTTAAAGTATTCATTTAGATGATACAAATCAAATCTTTGGGCATTTAATCCATTAGAAGAGCCTGGCATTTCAGAATAATGCTAATGCTCCTCATTGTGCTCGACGATGCACCGCCACACCCATATTTCACTCGTAAGAATAACAAAGCAAAAGTACAATTATGACATTTTTAATGACATTATTTGTAAAACTTTGCCTCTATGTCAAATTCCATGAGCTCATATTTGTTTTCAACAGCACGGTTCAAGCCTTTGGACGGATCAATCCCCCAATCTTGCACCACTATAGATCTATCTGCGTGGAAGAAACAAGCAACAGAGCGAGTTCCCCCCTCTCCCTCGCTCTCTCTCTCTCTTTGTTTTTAGAATGTTTTCAGTCATTGAGTGTCTCTCTTCATGTATAGCAGAGGGTCGGTTGGTCCTAGTGTGTGTGTGTGTGTGTGTGTGTGTGTGTGTGTGTGTGTGTGTGTGTGTGTGAGACTCTCAAATCCCTGGACTGACTCAACTGGGGTGAAAGAGAGGACGGGGCAGTAATGAAGCAACCTGTCATCTCACAACATGGCACGGACTCATGAAACTAGTGAGCGAATGTCTGGAGACCATGGTTGGATAAATCAGCCGCTTTAACAACAACAACAAAAAGTCCAGTTCAGAGATGCTCTGGAGCTTTTTTTTCTTTCTTTTTTTTAAACCGGATCACACGATCTTTGCAGGCGGATGGAGTTTTCCGGCTCAGATTTCCATATTTACGTGCACATCCGGACGTCCAGAGATGGCGGATCCACACGTGGATCTCGTCAGGCTTGAGGTTACATGCGAACAACCAATCAGCGTCATTTCAGGAAATGCTAGTCTTGCTTAGGTGCGACAACAGTGAGACTGTTCATTCAAAACAACCATGGCGGCTCCTGAAGTGGTTAGCCTAGTTACTGCTAGCGTAGCACAACTGGAAAGGACCTTTTGTTCTTGAAGGAAATGCAAAGAAGTGTACTGGGATTCTTCTTCCTCAGAGAAAGAGATTAATAGAGATTCTTTTTCACCCGCCATCTGTAATTTCATGTATTTTTCCGGTATTTTTGAAAGTCTCTTCCCTTTACCAAATTTTTTTTTAAGGGCGAATCCCAGAATGTTCTATGAAACAAACACATGAGGCGCCGGGAGCCTTTCCTTTATTCTTACACAGCGATTTCTTTTCTTTATTAACTTGGTTTCCCTCACTGTGTTTCAATGAACATTTTGACGTATCGCTTCCAAAATGCCAAAATTTGCCCAAAATAAAGCTTCTAACTTACAAAAAAGTTTTTAACACTTGCTTGAGGTGGTTTTTGACTTAGGCAACTAAAAGAGAAAAAAAAAATGAAAAGGATTTTGCTTCTGATGTAGCAAACACTGTTTTATGCTGACGTTGTCTTTCTGGTTTTCCCATAACACGCGACAACATGGCTATTGACGAGTACAACACATACACGCGGACTGATGTCCACCTCATGGATTTAAGGAGCCATTTGCACTTTAACTTTACCGGCGGTGTGACTTGTGTGTCTCAGTCTTTGAGACAGGCACATGCTACTGGCAGGATCCACCAGGCGGACCGGAAGCGGACACAGGGACAGACCACAGGTTTCCTTGGCTTCATCAAATCGTAAAAAATATGCATAATAAAATATGAATTGCCGGGGCAACCACTTGTTTTGCCTGTGGTTTGTAACCTCTACTTTATCTACATTCCACTACAGCCACATGAGGGTACGTTACCTATACTGCTTCTTACGGGAAAACTATTTTAAATTTTTTTTTTTTTTTTTTGTCAACCACTTGATGGAAATGCATCTAATCCACATTTCTTATTTGACAACTTTAAAAAGAGTCGCTTCACGTAGAGATGGAAGCCTGGTACAGCTAATGATACCGGCGGTTGGCACTACGGCCTCTCAGGGAGAAGCTCCTGGTCAATCTGTTGGCCGGCTGTATTTAAACGTTCTCCCCGCGTGCGTGTGGGTTCTCTCCGGGCGCTCCGGCCTCAAAACCACCGCTTGATGAATGAACTGGAGACTCTAGATTGCCTGCAGGTCGAAATGGAAATATCTGTTTCTATACATGTCATGTCATGTCAACTCAGTTCATGTTGAATGTAAACTAAAACTAGTTTTGCGTAAATTCAAGAAACAACTTTATCCGCTTTAAAAATATGAAGCTTAAACAGTTAATTTCCTCCTCAGCACTGCAGCGCTGTTAAACAGTTTCGAAAAGCAGTCCCTCTGAGGTGACGTGAAGTTTTTTTTCTCCCACCAGGATTAAAACGGAGCTCCCCTGATGATCTTCAACGCAGCGTTTCACTGTGTCATCCTTTGGTGAGTCACCGTAGCTACGTAAGCTACAGGAGCATCTTCAAATTTTTTCAAATGAGTCACTCACTTTTTCTTTTCAAAAGAGCTTTCACAGCGCTGGATGATGATTGTTAGAAAAAAAAATAAAAATGAGATTCACATCAAATCCACTGCATCGTCTCCAGACATGAATGCAAACAAAAGAAAAAAGAAAATCTCCGATCAATGAGAGAGACGAACCCTACACAGCAGAGTTTGAAGCCCCGGAGCCACCAGTCGTCAGAGTTTGAGGGCCAAGTTGGTATCTGCTACATATAGGAGGAGGGGGGGGGGGGGGGGGGGGGGGGCTACTATGATACAAAGTACTACAAAACTTCTTGTTCTTGTACAAAAACAAACATTTTTGTAGAAATCCTGCATTCGAACAACAGGTGATAGAGAGAAAACTGCAGACAAATTGGAAGGGTGAATGGGAGTCTTGAGAGTTTACACTGCTTGTAGAGGCTTGGAACATAATGATCTCTTTAAAAATGGCAGAACTTTGGCACAAGAAAGACAATACAGAAGAAAACAATGAAGGTCGGCATATCACTTTTACACACCAGTTCATAGTAAACCATTTGGCACTTGTTTTTTTTTTGTGGTTTTTTTTTTTAATCAATTTTTTTTCCTTTTTAAACTACCGTTCCCTTTGTTAGTGTTTGTCCAAATCATCTTAAAGAAACTGAAACCACTGAAGGGGGAGGGACACACACACACACACACACACACACACACACACACACACACATATGGAGGTATAAGACATCAACAGAAAAAACTACATCTGGTGTTACGGTCACAATAAGAGGTTCCCTCCTGCACGGCTGAGTGTCTGACGAGTGTGTGTCCATGTTTGTCCCACTTCTAGTGAGGAAAAGACTTATTTATTTGTCCCAACTTACATTTATCAACATAAAGCGATGAGTCGTTGCAGCTCCCTTCAGAAAGTGAACATCACAGTGAGGTGTGACACTGCTCAGGTATCTATATTTCCACAGGAAACATCTGTCTACATAAGCAAGTGGGTTCAAAAGGAGTCTGTTCATTAGTTTCAACCCATCTACCCCTCCGAGGGGGCGTGTCCGCGTTCAGTATTTTACGCCATGGTTTCCTTTCCTGGGAGTCTCCTGTCGTTGAACGTGTGCATGTTAATAACTTCCTCTGTTTTAACAATGACGGGCGGCTGCGGCTTCTGTTTGAGACGGCGTTGGCACTTCAGAGACACCCGCAGCTCATCCATCATGGCGCTGCAGAATGATCGCTGCAGAGAGAGAGAGCGAGAGATAGAGAAATAGAGAGAGAGAGAGAGAGAGACCGAGGGAGAGAAGTTAGAGCTGTCAAACTAGTGCGGGGGGAGAAGAACCGTGAACTCTTGACGTCGCATTTTTTTCGCGGCGATGTCTCTTTCCAGCGTGCCCCGTGAGAACGTCCTGTGCGGAGGTTCACTGTTGACACACGTTCCTCAAACACGCAACAAAAACGTGTATCACTAAATATTCTAAGCACCTAAGAGGAAACATTATTTGGACCATCATCCATGAAAAAAGCCACTTTGTTGAGTTTTTGCGTGCGGTGACAGCACGTTTCGAAGTGCGAGACACAAATCTGCAGCAAACGCAGGCAATTACAGTGAAGACGGGCGCAGTTTGTGCGCTTTCATCTCATCTCAGTGTTTCTGAGGTGACGCGGTAGTCTGAACACATCAAAAGTCTCTTGGATTCCAGGTTACCCGGCAATTTTTCCACAACTACAATTGAACAGATAGGCTATTCAATGCTGCCCTGGTCATTTCGTCATCATGACCATAGCAGCGGTGCGACTGTAAGCCTGAGAGTTACAGGTGGAACACACTGTAAGAAAGATGGAGACCAGTGAGAGACGAGCTAAAGCAGGTCGATGTCCCAACCCTGTTCATTCGCATCTTCTCCTTCCTCCTAAACAATCCCGTCCTTCAAACTTCCACACCACATATTTGGAATCTAGCGTTCTAATTTTAACTGACGCATCAGGTGGGTCCCCTGCTCAGTTGTGTCCAGATTTGTGACGTTTGGTTGCGGATGTCTGGAATTTAGCTGCATTTGTGAAATCCTTTTTGGATTTTATTTTTGCATCCATTCCCAGTGATTCCCAATTCTCTTCTCGTTGTTCCAGACCAAAACTTTTGTTCCTCCCTTTTTTTTTTGTTGTTGTTGTTGTAAATTTTCAGGTGATTTGCAGAGTTATACGACCGACTGTCTCTCTACCAGCACCGTTTGATTTGTTTCCCCGTACCTGCAGTTTTCTTTTTATTTTCCCCAATAAGCAACCTCTGATTTTATTTTTTGGAAACATTTGGAAAAAGCAGAGATTTGGGCTCAGCACTGATTCAAGCCAACTTATTTTGTACAATGTTTTTTTTTTTTTTTTTTGGGTTAATAATCATAAGGCAAACAAGAACACATCACAAAACCAACGTGAGATCATTTTGGGACAAATCAGTCGAGTCAGATGAGCTTGGAGAACCTACGGCATCCCGGAGGGGGCATGGTTGAGAAAAGAAAAATACAGACGGTTGAAAATAAACATTGTACTGCGTTTTTCTCAAATGGCTTTTTTTCACTCGACGTGAAAACGTTTAGCGGGATCTTGCTGAACTTAAGATCCGGTAAGTAAGAAGTGTCACGAGATGCTGCTTAAGACTCTGCAGGATCTCCTAAAAGTACAGGATCCTTTTTTTTTCTTCCTCTCCCCCGTGCCCCCCTCGGGGAGCTTGGTAAGAGACAACCATTATAATTCTAATCAAATATTTTGTAAAGAGCTTCAAATTCAAATTGTTTCTCACAAACCAATTTTTTTAATCTCTTATTTTCGCTTTTATTTTCTTGTCTGTGTTTGTAGTTGTTTTCCCTGTGTGCTTGTATTCATCCGCTTGCCGAGGCGCGTGCTAACCGCTGTTTTGCTCTATAAATAAAATGATTATTTAAGACCTTTTCAGTTAGAACGAGCCTCTGAATGCTTTTTCGGTAACTAAAACCCTCAGGGCAATAATCCAAATCTTGTAATTAAAGGTTCAAAAAACATCCCCCCCCAAAAAAAACCCAACACGCTGAGTGTTAAAACTAAAAAAAGAAAAGAAAACCTCTACTTTTAAAACATCGATCCTCTCTTACTGACCGACATGTTACGTAACTTTTACCCTCCCCCCCCCCAAAAAAAGAGGGTCCTGTTGTCTCTGCGTTACGTATGTGGTGTGAAATCCTGTAAAAATATCAATATGCTTGCGCGGCGACGTCGCCAAGATAAATTCCAATAAATTCACTTTCCAATTATGCTGAATCTAATTCAAATTCTTAGAGAGTGTGGGAGGAAAGAAGATATAAATGAAGAGGAAGCACTAAAGCATGAAGCTATTATTTTCTGTTTGTTGCGTAGGTGTGTGGGATGGATATTTGTAGGTGGCTTTTGCACCATGCAGGTATCCCTCCCCCCCCCCCCCCTTGCCCTCCTCCTTAATTTTTACATATCTTGGTTTGGTGTACGAATGAGATATTTTTACTCGGGTGGGTGGGGGTGGGGTGGGGGGGGGCTGATGGATTACAAAAGAAGAGAAGGGCAGGAGGGGTGAAAAACAATAAGCAGGGATATGGATTTGAGTGATTGGGAAAGGAAGGAAAATGAGGAGGTGGAGTTGGGGGGTTTCAGGTGGGTGGTGGGTGTTCAAAGGCTGCTGATGTTGTGTTGGAAGAGGTTGGCAGGTAGAGAAAATAGAGGGGGACAGGCTTGTTGTCAGCCAGTAAATTACCAGCACCTCGGCAGCCTAGATACGGTGGCATTTGGAATTATCTGAACATTGTGACCCAGTCTCGCAGCGCTTGATTAATGATAGCGTGGATGTGCTGTGAAACATATGTGGCTCGTGGAAAGAAAAAAAAAAAAAAGTAAAAGAAAATAAGAAAGCCAGAAATTAATCATTATTGCAAAAAAAAAAGAAAAAAGAAAAAAAAAAAGCAACACACCCAACCCATCGCCGCCCTAATTCTGTAGATATTTAAAACACGCGAGAAAAAAAAGAAAAGGACTTTTATGATTACCTCCAAACATCAGCGCAGGGGTGAATGGTGCAGCTAGAACAGTAACAGAAAGCGGAACACGCTCCAACTTCATAAAACCCACGCGAGCCTTCGGGCCGAGTGCAGATATTCTTAATTATTTCTATATTTGTATTTGAACTCAAACATATCCTGATGAACTGGATTTTTAAAGCTGTTTGAACCACAGCGTTTTAACAACCATCTTCATTCCGGATTATGCATGAAAAAAAATTATGCAGGTTTGCGTGCAGTATCATGTGAATGTTTCATGAGAACCTCTTCCTGGAAATGTACCAAAAAAAAAAAAAAATCCTCGGTATTTGAAGTGTGACGTATTTTCGGTCCTTTTTAGCGGCAGTTCAACAGTGATTCATGCAAGCCGATGTCATTTAAGTGCACACAGCACCCTTGATTGTTTACTTGTGAACACGCAAACACTGCGAAATAATAACCGAATCAAAAAATACGCAACCAGCAGAGTTTTTAAGGATTTTACCTTGTAAAACTACTTCAGTCGAGTACTTTTGTCTAAAAATACCACGATCCTTAATGTAGAACGCGTAAGAAGCAACATCTCAGTGAGATAAAGGAGGTCGTTTTAAGATAATATAATCTTATATGGAGAGCAATCTAGAGTCGGGTTTGATTGGTACATTCATGTCACTTATCACAAGGAAAAATAATCCCAATAGGGTGTTTTGAACTATAAAAAATTACTGCAATTTTTGAAGTGATTTTGTTGACTGTTTGAGAAGAAATTTAACAGATATACTTGGTAAGACTGGTTGTTGTAGTGTAAAATCTTCCTTCAAATGCAGACTTTGCATGTTTTGTGTTTAAATTTGATGCCTTTTTTTCTCTCCCAAGTCAACTTTAAACCCAAAAATAAAGCCCTGCTTCAGTAGGAGGACAGCTACTATCAAGCCTCCTGTACCTTCTCCAGCTGGGCGTTCTGTTTGGACTTGTACAGGACCTCCCCCACAGCCACGAACACCGACAGCACCAGTCCTGCTGCCAGCACGATGAAGATCCCACCGATGTTCTGCACCCCCAGAGCGCTGGCTTCTTTACTCTCCTCCTCGGGACAGCCGTTCCCTCTCCACCACTTCTCCTTCATCATGTGCAGCTTCCCTTCCTCCTGCAGCTGCAGGATGGCTATCGTGATCTTGTCTCTGTATGGAGAGCCTGTGGCGACGGGGATACGGCGTTGATAATAGACGAATACCAGAAAAGAAAAAAAAAGGGAAAAATTTAGGACTAGTATAGTAACAGCGTTGGTGGGTGTATGAAAACACATTCTGGCTTGCGTGTGATCATAACCTGTCATGTTATTGTTGGCTGCACAGACTTTTCTGTGGGTCCGTCTTCAAATCCCACTAATCCCTATATTCACAGAGTGATTCCAGAACCCGCACTCGTCTCTGCAGTGTGAATTATAATGCACAGGGAGTTGGCAACAAAGACTTGGCTTTATAGAGGCAGAGCTGCTGTTGATTCTGATGAATTAGCTGCTGTTTGCACTCACTTTCACATGCAGAAAATGGAGTGTATAAACAGGGAGAACCCAGCTGGGTGTATAATACATGGGGGCATATATGGATTTATATGTGTATATCTGAGACAGTGTGTATTTTTTTTTTTTTTTTACACACGCGGTAATGCCGTGACGAGTAAGAGAACCCAAATCCACAGACAGTGGGAGGAGGCCAGAATTAGCGACAAGGCATTAAGACGCAGCGAGCGCCGCTGTGATCAAAGGAGGAGTAATCAGCGCAGAGTAGCAGAGCGGGGTCTTGTCCCCCCCCCCCCCCCCCGCCGCCCCCCCCCACTCCCATCGCCGTGTGTGTGTGACACAGCAGCGTGGCCACGCCGCACACGCTCGGCCCCAATCGAACCACAAGAGATTAACACTTATGTGAGCGTTCATGTTTCATTTATAAACTGCTTTTAAAGCTTGTTAGTGTATTTATGTGATTATGGAAGTCATAATTAATGAGGCCTGCTTGTATATCACCATTTGCATTTCAAGCGTTCGGGTTCATCTGCTTATTTCCAGCAACTTAAAATAGATGAAACAGTTGTAAAATGTAAAAATTCTATTCATGCTGACAGAGTATGAATCATTTTATGAACTTTTTCCTACGGGGAGGGGGGGTTTGTTTAAACTCAAAATAAAGTGAATCCAGGTACAGCACGTCTTTGTCTGTTTGGCCTGTTAGTGGACTCATCTATCATTTATCTATTATCATCCATCATCCTTTCATCTCAAAGTATTCAGACTGACAACCGTGATAGTAGGACAAACACAGGTGTCACTTTTGTGTGCGGTGTGCACATTTTCAGCTTCCACACTGCCGCGGATACAAGGCGCTGCTCTGAATGCATACATGTGAGGAGCATATGCCTCCCTCACCTGAAGATGGAAGATCTATCAAGTATCCTGGTCCCCTGATTGTAGCTCCTTTCATATTTCAAATGATAAATGATGGCCTAACAAAGCAGGCCTTGGATAAATGCTAATAAGATGGGTCCTTCGAGAGGAAGATGTGGAGAGAGGGTCTCGGGCGACGCTGTTTGCAGGCACGCGTTTGCAACACACTACCTGACAGATAATCATAACCAGAACACATCCATCACTCACACACTGTCTAACCGCGAGTACTAATGCGATCAGAGTTTAAGTTGATAGGTGCAGGTGATGTATTTAAGGAGCAGGACTTGTGAGAACAGACAAGCACTGACAGGTTCATAATTTTTAACGGCACAACAGGGAAAGAGCAGCTGGATTGTGTTCAATAGGACAAAAGTTTGATTCCGAAGACTTAGACTCTTCAAGAGGAGACTTCTGACGCTGTCACGGTCTGGTCTGAAGTGCTGATCTTCAGTTGTAACTTGTAATTTCTGAGCCTACACCTCCATTTTATTTTTGAAATCTGTTTGCTGTTTTTCCCCTCTCTTTCCCGCCTTTTTTTTTTGCGGGGGTGCAACGATCACCTGTGTCTTGGCAGTTAATCCGGCCTTGTTCCGTCTTATCCGATCAGCTCCTTCCCTGCGCTCATGTTCTCCCACCTGCTCCTTGTTGTTGCTCAGTCTTTGTTTCAGTTCAACTTTCTATTTAAGTCTTTATCCGCCTACACTGAAATCAGGATTGCGTCAAACTGTTCTTACTGTTTTAATGTGGACAATTTCTAAGACTGGTGTTTTGGTTTGACGACTGTAATAATAGGAAAGTAAATGCTCATAAAGTTGCATTCTCATGTGTGGTGCATCAAACTCCTGTGAGACACCAAGGTCTGCAGAACAGAGCAGCGTTTTAGAGTTGGACACTTAGCCGGAACTACTTTATTGACTTGGCGCAGTGATTCAAAGCAGCACCTTAAAAGCCCGATTTTGGTCAAGAAAGCAAAAAAAGCTGTAGATAACTGTAAGAGACACTGCTACCAATCTGGGCTGATTCTTTAAAAGAAGATAAGGAGCATGACTTCAGGACGAACCTGATCAGGCTGAACTGGAATATACACTAGAGCGGAACTGCAAGCTTTGGAAGCTGTGAGGAGCAACACGGGAAGGAAGGCTGAAGTAGCTGTAAGCGTGTATTTGATGAAATACCAATCTTGTACCCCCCCCCCCCCACAGTAAATGTTAAACACAACCCTCTTAATCCAGGCAAAGACAGTTGAGAGAAAAGTGCCTTTTACTTTAGAGACAGTTTACTCTCACCCCTGCGCTGGCCTTCACTGCAGCTAAGCTAACTGGCAGTCAGCTGGAGCCCCCTAATGTACACAGAGAGGAGAGAAGGATTTGTATCTGTTTGTCCAGCCTTTAGAAGAATGCATTCCTTTAAATACTGTCCTCACTCTTCCCCGAACTAAATATATGGAATATATTTGAGCTGTATATTCAAAACACTGTCATCACATCGATAGAAAAGAACCGCTGTAGGTGTCCAACCACGTCAAGGGAGCGAGCGAAACCACGGTGGGACTATATTTCCTCAGTTTTGTTATAGCCACAGCAATCAGAGCATCTCTGCAGATCCATAACTGTCCCGCAGCTCATCATCATCATCAGCATGCAGCCGAGTCCAGATGTGGATGGCTAGAATTAATCACCCGTATTTGGATGGCCTTCATATCTCTGATGATTGATGTGGCCATTACAACCGGACACAAGGCTCTCGATGGTCTCGTCACCTTCACGACAACTGGGATTGCAACCATCAGCGGCATTCAGTCAGGGCACGCATTGATCCACCTGACTACTTTATATGCAAAAAAACTTGTACTCGGAAGCAGAAAAAGATCTAATGTATGATGTTATTTGGTAAAATGCCAGATAAAGAGAAAACTCCGAGCTGTTGTGGTGGGTTTTATGTCCTCGGCGTAAGATAATGCTGCTTTAAAATGTCACAATACTCATTTTTGACAGGAGCAAAAAATAGATAAAAACCTTGACAAATAAGCAATTCTTACTGCTCGTTAACCACACTGAAGGGCTTTGTTGTTGTGGTTTCATGCTCAGCTACATTTCCGACATTGTCAACTAAGTCAGGGGGAATTGCTATAAATTGATTTTCGGGCTGCTTTCTATGATTCTTCCACTCACTATCTTTTGCAATGTGTGAGATCAAAAGGTAGCGAAAGGCACACCAATATTTGAGAATGTTGTTTGCCTCTATGTATGAGTAAGTATCATCTCAGCCTGAAGAGCACACACGCATGCATGCAAGTGAACGCACGCGCGCGCGCACACACACACACACACACGTGCACTCGGTAAAAGTTCAAAGAGCACCTCATTCTTTAGCTGCAGGCACTTTTTCCACTTATCCATTAATTCACCCTCTTCAACTGTTTGATTTTCATTAAACTGAACCTTTTAGACCTTTCAAACTCCATCAGTGAAGGTCAACCTCGACTTTCTCAAAGCATATCTAAACTTTTATCCCTTTATTTTCCACTCAAAAAGCTCTTAAATCGCCATTAGTCAACACAGAGGCTTTTACCCATAGGCGTTCCCACTCCGTAGGCTTTGGAGTCTATGAGACCTCCAATCTGTGTGAGGTTGCAGTTGCGTTGCGTTACGAACTCAATGGTGGTGGACTCCATGAGAAAGGCGTACTCCGAGGTCAAGACGCGCTGGATGCCCTCCTCCACATTTTTGACCATCACGGATTGCCTCCTGCTGTTCATGAACTCCCACATCTTGTCATAGGTGGAGATCTTGGTCTTCTGTGAAGGACAGAGAAACATTCAGAGCTAAAAACCTGTTGTTGTTGTTTTTTTTTGGTTTAGTTTTTGGAGTCCTGCATCAAATGCTCAGTTTTCATCATATTTATTCCCGCTTTTATGAGGTCAATTTTTAGTAGAGGCTCGTTTTAAAAGACTAATAAATTCAATACTGCAGTCAGGAATTGAGAATTCATGTGTTTGAGATACACATAATCGAAAAGCAACCTCTTGAATCTTCTAATCTGCCTTATTTTAGGTGAAATGGTTCTTAACAGTTGACACGAACTGTTGTGTCGATGCGAAATGTGTCAATTTCATGTTCATTTGATCCCTCCATGATCTCAAAGCTTTAATGATATAAAGTCCTGCAGCTTTTCAGTGCATGAATACTGAGAATGAATAAAGTCAGTCAGTGTCAGAACATTTTATCTTCATCAAAGAGAGCCGGTTTAATTGATGGAATATGACCTCTATTTCTTTGAGCCTTCATTAAGGTGAGATTTAATTTTTTTTTTTTTTTTTTTTTTGTGGAGCTGATTTCTAATTTTTTTTTTAATAAAAGGTTGAGTCTTTTGATTAAAAAAACAATCAAATCCTTTTTATGCTATTTTCTTTCTTGTTTTAGTGGAAAAATCGGCCATTTTTCGTGTGTGACTTCTTTCTGGTATAACACCCACCCCACGGATGCACTTTTAACAACCACTTTTATTCCTTGTTAATTTATGGATTAAGATTCTTCAAATAAAACACATACAAATTAGAAAGTGAGCCAAGAAGTCTACGGGGATACAAAAATATGAACAATAGTACCATCAAAATAAATTCTTTTTTTTTTTTAAACTGCCAAAAAAAAAATGTATTAGAGCGACATAATTATCTCTCAAACGATTCTAAAAATCTAAAAAAAATATGTGGCCTTTCTTTATTTTGGGAGATACTGACCATTATATAAGAAGATGCCAAATCCTGAATGTGATCAAAATGATGTCTTGAAGTTTGGAAACTGTTTCCTTTCAAATGTTTGTTCAAAATTTGTCTATGACGTGTCCAGAAGAACATCCCTTCTAGATACCCACCACTCATGGCCTCCAACAGTATCAGGATCTCCAGATAACCTCAAAAAAAACAAATCGGCATTCCTCACTTCGTTACTTAGCTTTCCACCAAATTTAATCAAATCCAAATTTATACTCAAGATACCCTACTAAAGACGACTTCTCTAACTGACAGAGGTTGTAAAATCTTGTTGTTCACTGAATCATAATGAACTCATAAAGAATATAAATAGATTGTTACTTTACACGTCAGATTCATTAATGGATTAAAAACAGTTGAGGAGTTTTACGTTTGAGGCTAACGACGCTGATATTACGCTGATTAGAAACTGCATCGTGGCGGACCAGGTACCTTGAAAAATGTCATGGTGGCGCCGTCCTCTACCACACCGTACAGGATCTTGGTTTGCTTAGCTAGGTCATCGGCCGAGTCAATGGGCGACTCCATCCTCTCCACGGTGAGGAAGGCTGCCAGGTTGGCCGTGTAGGAGGAAATGATGATGAGGGTGAAGAACCACCAGATGCCTCCAACTATTCGAGTCGACAGCGCCTTGGGCATTAGCTCAGAGCCTGAGGTTAGGGAGGCGGCACAAGTGAGGGTTAAGCTGCAGAATGTATTCACCCCAGCAGCTACTAATCTTGCTTTCAATTGCAAAGGTTTATTTTTATCGTGTAAAAAAAACAAAAACAACAACAAAAACTAAACTAAAAAAAACAAAACAAGAAGAAGAAGAAGATGTAATTGGTTCCTTTAAAACCGGTCAAACGTGTTTTCGAGAACTCTCTTGACTTTTTCAGCGGCGGCAGATGCGCCTCTTGCTTCAAGATGAAATCGCTTGAGAGAGCTCTCGAAAGAAAATGATTTTTTTTTGGGGGGGGGGGATTTCAAACACGCTTCATTTATTTCATCTCAGACATGAGCGAGTGCTTTAAATAATGCAGATAAAAAAAGAAGAAGCGCGCTATTTCGAAAGAACAAGGTGTTTTCATGAATCGAGCATCGACTTTTAAACACATTCAGCATTAATGATTTGAAACAGAGTGGAGAAGTGACAGGCTGTTTGGGCCAGAGAGTCATGTACCCAAGGTAACCTCACATCCTGACTCCACACCCCACTGATCTCTGGGTGCTGATGGGCCAAAGGCAAGAGGAGAGGACCCTGGCTTACTTCAGTGTTACTACGTTAAAAGAGTATCTCACCCCTCAATTAAAAATTTTTTTTTTTTTTTTTTACCTTTAAAGCACTCTCAAATAGGTGTCTTGAGTTTTTCCACTATGGATCGCTTCTTTCTGACTCTAGGGTGCAGAAAGAGCCAGCCGTGTATATTTAGTGAGAAGCAAGGGAAAATGAGGAAGGAAAAACTACAGAGTGCAATCCATGTCCTCTTTATCAAACCAAACACTTCGATGTTAAACTTTTAACTCTTCTGGTTCAGTGTAAGCAAGCTGGCTCAGCTGAATGCGCCAGCTGGTCCCCCTCATCGCCGAATGCCTGGAATGAGCGCAGAACCAGAGGCTTTTCAGCTGTTCAGTGTTTATGGATTCACCTTGTGACACTTTTTTTTTTTTTTAAATCATGCCCAGTCTAATTCAGTCTCTATTGAACCAGCTAAATTTGAATCTTGAAAACTAACACACATGTACGTCTATGTCCAAAGAAAAATGGAGGAAGTCGCTGGTTAAAACCTCGTTACTGACAGAATGCATCATCGCAAGTGTTCCAGGTGTAAAGAAGACAAGGATAATCTCGTAGGATGCACTTGAGAGGTTGTAAGTGAACTTTTGGGGCACTTCTCTCTTGTTGGTCAAGATAGTTGCTATTAGCTCCAAGCTAAACATACTCGGCTTGCTCTTTCTGGATTCTGGATCGACAAAGGAGTGATGCAGCAGTGAAAAAATGTATGTGAGAGCTCAAGACGACTGTTTGTGAGTACAAAATACACTTTTAGGAAGAAGTGAAATGACTTGAACATATAATTCAGGATTTTACGGTATTTCTCAAATAAACATTATCAATGTGTGTATTTAAAACAATACATTTATTGTAATGCCTGTCCTCCTAGCAGTGGACCCCCAGAGGTCCCCCTCTGTTGCTGCTGGCTCGGATGAAACAAATCAGCCCAACCCTGAGAGACAGTGGGATCTAGAGAGCTCCAGCTCCACAGGCTGAGGCAACTACCTTGCTGCATGAGAGCCCCAACTCCAAACCAGAAACTATTGAGCAGCGTAAAATTGTTTTCCACTACATCCGAGTCGGGGTTGCATGGGTGCGGGTTGTACCACTCATAGGGGCTAAACCTATAAAGGAGAAAGAGAGCGAGAGAGAAAGAGAGAAAGAGAAAGAGAGTTATGTCAGCGCAGAACAGTGTGTTCCTTTCAACGAATTAAACAGCAGATAAATTTTAAAACATCGTGTGCGAGAACAAAGAGAATGCGGAGGAATCCTGTGTTGTGGCCTCGGGGTCGGAGCTTCTGCAGAGACCAAAGCAAATCATTCAGGCTTTCACTGAGATCAACTTATTGGCATTTTCAAATGCCATCAGTTTATTGTAAGAACAGATCAATAGGCTGGAATAACACTGTCACTGGTGATAATGTCCCAGCGTGTGATGATCTTTGGAGCTCATTTGGATTCACTGACTCAGGAGCCTTTACGTCTTTTCCCCAGCAACTTCAATCACAATCACTCACATCGCCGCCACCGGACTCCCCTTTCTTTCTTCTGTCCTCCCCCTCCCTCCTTACAGCGAGCTGTCCTCTTCACACATTTATCTCTTTTCTCCAATCCCTCCCCAACAACCTTCTCGTTTCCATGATTGCTTTGCCGCCTTATAAATATCTCTCCTCAGCCGCTGCTGATTGTCACCGTCTTCAGGTCAGTTGTGTATGTCTCTCATTAATTATCTTAGCAAAAGTAGCATAGCACAAGGTGATTGGGTTAGCGTTAATCATCGAGAACTGATTGAGTTTGTGCTGAAGTGGTTGATAGAGGGAACATTGCTGACGCTGTAGGTTGAGGGGGCCCATCAAGTGTTTAGCTTCCTCTCCAACATGCAAGAGAGCGTCGCAATGTGATGCCATTTGTCAGCTGCGCCTCGTAGAGATGCAATGGGACATATATTATTCTGCGTTTAAAAGACACCGAGCAGCATTTACCAAACCAAATGTTAGATGACATCTGTTTTATGGCTGCGCAGCTGAGCCTGATGTGGATATACATGCGGATCCGCCAGCCTAATTAAAGGTCTTATTTTACAAGCATTGTGAGTGTGAAAACATTTTTTGTCATATTCTTTACAGCTACTTTCTATGCCGTCCCCTTGAGAAGCACAGACGAGGCTTTGGCGGCACACTATAATTCTTCCTGTCAACGCCATCAAGTTGCCTGATTTGCTAGAATGTCAATGAGCTGCATCTCCTTGGAACCACTGGCAACTATAGTGTGGCCTTGAATGTTTTGTTTTTTATTCATGCCCGTGTGTGTCGAGCCGCAGGCACATGAATGTTTGTGCCTTTTGTGCTGTGTGGGTGTGTGTTTGTGTTTTATTTGCATTTGCTCAATCAGAACCATCTCAAAGTCAAATACTTCCTGTGATGATTTATGTATGTTCACAGATGTTATACATGTAGCTGCAGCCCGAGGCGCCGAGTGGGTGAACGTCTGATTGTGAGTGACCATCCTGTATGTTCTGAACATCAGCTAGTGGGTGTAGATCAGCACAGCACGTTCCTGATTGGATTGCGTTTGTCCCTCTTTGTGTCTACATGTGTGTTCTCTACGTGTTGGATGGGATGGCTCCTCTGTATGACCTTTGCCTGAAGCTAGGCTATATTCCTGTGGGCCGTGTTCTGCACACCGATCACCAGGAGGAAGAGGATGCGGAACATGCGGACATTAGGTCACCTCCTCACACCGAGCACCAGGGACATATTGAATTGCACGCAGAATGCTAAAAGGATTCTTCCCTCCCTCCCTCGCCTCTCTTCCTCTTCCCCTTCACCCACCTACAATAACACAAGCCGCTGCCTCCATTAACTGTCTGTTGGATTCAATTACTCTGGCTGGCTTTATAGATCTGTTGTCTTTCTCTCAGGCCAAGTGAAGACGTTGTGTTAAAATGAGCAGCGTCTCAGGTGCAAGGACCGCAACACTAAAAGCTTGTAATTACATGTAAACATGTTTGTTGGCAGTGCTGATAGTAATACAAGGCATTACTAATAGAATTTCAGTAATATTTTTGCAGTGACATCGCTGGATCCACTCTGTATGTCCTGTCAGTGCACCACGGCTGACATGGTGGCGCCATCAGCTTTTACATTACATTACTCTCAGTTAGTCAAAGAAAAGGACAAGAACATAAAACTCCGCTGCAGCACTTGTCTGGAGCTGTGGGAACTCTCTACACTGAAAAATAGCACAGGCAACTGGGAGGAACACCACAGGAAATGGACCAGCTAGCCATCTATTATCGATATAGAGGAATGTTGCAAGCAGGCTGAAGAGACAGGCAGAGGAGAATGAGGGTACGAAGGCGGGAAAAGCAACTCGGACTTGTTCTTCTAGAGTGCTCAAGCTGCCTGAACCTCCAGAAGTGAAGAGGTTCACAGCCCAGAGTTGTGATGAAGACACGTTGCCTCAACAGTGGAATGCAAAGCCAGTGCTGCCATAGAGACCGCGCCAACTGCAATGAATAAAGTGGAAGAAAACGTGAAACATTATCCTCTTCAAATTCGCATTTGGAAATATTTTGGTGAAAGAAATGCAAAAAGGTAAGAAACTGTATAATAATGTAATTTTACTTTTAATGCATCTATTCTACTGTCAGTAGTAATATAGAAGTAGCGAAGCAAGCGCTTCAAAGAATCCCCGGTAAGATTGAAGTGTGCGACGTTTTAGTGTGCAAAACCCAGGACAGCTCAAGCTCACTCTATTTGCTGAGGATTAAAGAAAATTATATACTCTGCATTTCAGGGATTGACCAATCAATTGGTGGTTGCGCAATCAATAACACAATTATGGGCGAACCAGCTGCAGCACACACTGCACTTCACATTTGAACTTTTCTGAACATCTGTGGTCACATTTTTTATTGCTATGGCGTGCAAAAGAAGCACAAAGCATGCGCAAAGACAAGAGAAGTATCATGAAATAAAAAGTACCGAGGACATTTTATCAGCCAGATGAAAATGGGTACCATCGCATGCTAATCACTTACCCGGAACCACCGTGGAACAAGGGTACAATTTGCATATTCTGAACTAACTTAGGTGACAGTTGCTGCTTTCCTCTCGTGATCATTTAGCCGGTAACATTTGATTAAATGTGCATTAAACCCAAACCTCTCAGGATCACAGTTGAGGTAGAGGAGACCTGGGGTTAACACACACACATCTCGCTGCATCAGTCATGCATCATGGGGGGCTTTGGGAGGGAGGTTCAGCAAGATATTGGGAGAATTGTACTTGCACAATGTCAGCGTTTTACACTTCTTACAGCTGATTAAGAGATATACAATGGGCAGTTGGTTTTATAGTTGCTGATGTATGCTAAAATACGCCCAGGACAGTGTGAGGAATCAGCTCCTTTTAAAGACCATACCAGTTGGTTTCTTTGTTGTAGCTCATTTACTGGAATGAGATCATAGTAAACATTTGTTCCCCCTTTATTCCTCTCTTCAAAGCTTGTCATTGCAAGCGAGATAATTCAGCTAAAACTGTGGACTGGCTTCCTGCACGGTCAGTTCAAGAACAGGGGGAGACTCATGAATAAGTCTTTCAAAATACTTTATCGTCTTAATATTTTCTATTCATGCTTAATTTTAGAAATGTTTTTGTCACTGAGTAGCAATGTGATTGAGTCGATGCAGCGATCAAGTTTCCCTTAATTGTTGCTTTTTAAGAAATTCATCGGTACAAACTCTGCATGAATATTTTGTCCACGGGAGGCATTCTCTGTTCTCAGTGAAAACGAACGGCCACAACTGTTAACTTGCAGGCTATTGTTTCACAGTGCCACATGTTTCCTCTCATACTGTCCATTGCCAATTCCCCCCACTAAGCTGGTCATTGCTCCACCCTCCGACAAGCCACTGGCTGCATCTTTTCATCGTCCTCGCCTCCCCACGGCGAGGAGTTTCACGGAGGGCACTTAGTGTAGAGACGAGGACTCACACCCTCATTGGGTTTCACAACCAGAGATACAACCAGTTGTGTCAGTATGGATTCCCAACCGAGCATAGAATCGAACCAGTGACTCTCATTTTGGGAGGCAACAAAACAGATTTCTGCCCTACCTGGGTACTAAAAAAATCCAGTTTCTGAAGATTTTCTGAAGATTCAACCATAACAAACACTTCAGAGTGAACAGATCGGTTTTTAGCATGATGTCAAACAAATGTTTCTTGTGATTTCTCTATGCCAGACTCCCTTTAGAAAATCAATGCTTCAGCTAAATCTTCAGGCCCCGCAGACACAGGAAGAATCTGCTGCCCCTCTGGAGCAAAAGAAAAGATCTATATTGGATATTTCCATCCGTAGGTCCAGTCATGGTGTGGTTTTGCTGGTTGCCATTTAATTGAGAAGTCCAGCAAATAAATCAATGATAAAAAATAACTGTGGAATTGTGGCACAGTAGTTACAGAATTCACATTATAGACACACTGACCATCCCTGTGACTAATTGGCCACATTTTCAAACAACACAGTCCAGACATGCTAGGTTTGACCTGGCATGGCCCGGCTATTTTCCTGTTGACCACATCTACTGTGCTTTTTCCATCAAGAAGGAAGCGGAGGAAGAAAGGAGCAATGGAAAGGGAGGGTCGGCATGTTACCTGGCTATGACAAACAGCACACAACTGACACCCAAGCAAGCCAGCAGAATATACATCCAGATATCGGGTGAGAGGGGGTTGAGGAAGGAGAAGACCCCTGGGTTGGTGCCGTTGGGCTTGCGGTACAGGATACTTATCCCCAGCGTCATGAAGGGCTTGGAGAAGTCAATGACCTTCTCTCTGACGTAGGTGATGGCCAGAGGAGCGACTGCCAAATCTGCTTTCTGCAATGAGATAATACCAGCAGAGCGGAATGGTGGGGTTAGGTGTTCAGAGTCCAGCAATAAAAGAACTGAGGTATCACACGACAACAAATCGAATTAACATCTGATTTCTGTCGACAGCTGGTGGGGTCAATATGTACAGGAGGAAGAGCCGTGACAGAGGAGAGGAAATAATCAGGGTCATTAGTTCAGCTAGATTAGCAGATAGAAGGGTGAGAATTTTATGGAAATTACTGGTCGTATGTCTGAGCCCGCTTACGTGGTGTCAAAGGTGAGTCAGGAAGGCTACTATCTTGGGATTAGATTAATCTTTGATGAATTAACTCTGTGTCCTCCCCGAATGTAAGATTAGCCTTCTTCGGTGCTACGAGGCTTTACTAAGGTTTCATTGCGTATGGGAATCATAAAAGAGGTGTTAGCCAATCAGGAGAGAGAGCAGGTGAATTTACAGCAGCGGGTCCCTTCACCCGGTGTCACGTTGTTGCTCTGGTATAAACCACATCTGTATTTTTTAGTCATTTGTCCTAATAGTTATGATTGGTGGCTCTTGTACAATGACATTTATTTCGCACCATCATTATTACTGGTGTCTTTTTTTTTTAACGTTTTTTTCTTGTAGGGGGCACATTTGGTTGTGTGGTGACTATTGTTTTTTTAATAGTGGAAAATAATGTTAAAGTCTCAAGTTAGACAAAAGTGTTCTCATTGTTCGAAGCTCTTTAATGCCATTTCTGTCTATTTTTGTATTAAAGTCCTACTAATATTTAAAGGTAGTATTCTATGAATGTTTTAACCCCTTTCATCCTGCAGACACCTGAAATCAGAAGGAAGGAGCCAGATTCCAGTGACATCCATTCAGTCTCATTAATTTAGACACCACCTCATTTGTACCGGATCCTAACGGAACTGAATTACTTTTACTGCTTTTCACAATTTCAAGCAAAAACAACTCGAAAGACTTACTTTATAAAGTGAACAGATATTTAAACCAATCCTAAACTGTATTTGATTTAATTTATCCGATAAATGTTCTCTTTCAAATGAATCTGCGTACATTTCTCATCTCACTTTAACCATGGTGAATGTTGACTCACATGGTCCATAAGTTCCCGCACCATGCCATTCCACTGGCCTGTGCTCTCATCCAGTGCGCCGTACTTCCCATCTTCCACTAATCGCAGCTCATAGCGGAAACCCAGGATCCCGGAGAGCTCCCTCAGGAGGTCGATGCAGTAGCCCTCGAAACGGTCGTTCCCATACAGAGGTTTGTCCGACTTCTTAAACATCACATACGGCTCCTCCTGGAATAGAAGTGATGATTTGAGAAATGTATGTTTTTGCACTGTTATCTCAGTGACTGTGTGTGCTTCTTGTCTACCAGTATGGTGGATACACGCAGGGATTTATTCGCCAGAGAATCGGTGATGTTGGACGTCTTGCTTTTGTGAGTCTCTGTCATATTCAGACCGCTTGGAGGATCCCATGTTCCAATCTGCTGAGACAACTCAGTGTCAAGCTTGTTATCGCCTATCAAAGTCTACCAGCTTTATTTATTTACACTCCAGCTGACTGAAATAATCTCTGCCGGGGATTAAATTAATGACACACCTTCTCCAGACCGTCCTCCTTTAGACTGATGACATCCAGGTCGAAATCAGTTCTGAGTCCGTTGGTTTTATTGAAGAGAACACGTCCTGTCAAACCATCCCAATGAGCCTACAAACATAAATAGAATGATAATTAAAATCCTCAGTCAACCTTAAGGTGACGTCTATCTCCACCGTCTAATGTCATCTCCCAATTACTAATTCTGTTTAGCTCCATCTATTGCAATGGCATAACAGGAAACAAAGCATTGAGAACAGAAGCAGCTTTGACAGGTAAGACTTCATTATGCATGTGGTTCATTTCGCTTGAAGTTTTCACTTTAAAGCCTTTGGAGGAACAGACAGACACAGAGAGTGATAGCAGACGCAGGAACGGAAGGAAGCGGCAAAATGGCTCATTTTTGAAAATTACCAGCGATGATACCATCCGCAGAATGAAAGAGCGTTGGAGAACAAAGCAAAGTGCTGACCCTGACTAGAGGAAAGGAGAGGCTTTGATATAAACTCGGGCGGAGATGTGCACAGAAGGAGAGGAAGACGAATGAAACCTCACCAAGAGCATTTAGCTACTCTGGATAACGCAGTAGATATTTAGCTCGCATTTGGTGAAGATAATAGAGTTTTTGAAACAACAAGATGGATGCTGCACAATTTAGAGTGTTTTTGAAAGGAGATTCCAGGTCAGAGGTCAAGATAAGATGCACATAGAATGTGTTATTACCTCTTTAATAAGGCTGATGAATCGCCCCCCAAAGCGCCATGGCTTGTGGCGATTACACTGCAGAGAGCTGACAGTGATCTGCTGCGACTGTTGCACCGCCACCGCCACCACATGGACTGCATCATACATCAGTGCCGCATCCGTCTGCAAACAAGAAAGTAATATAACTAAACACCTCTCAGTACATCCCGAGAGTGTGTTCACCAGGAAATGTGTGAAGTCTCTTGCTCTTTAGTCAGGACAAGAGAATATAAATAAGGAGTAGTTCTAGCCAAAAATGCCCCGCACAAATGGCACAGTGTCTCAGCCTGTTAGTAAAACTCCCAGAATGCTGTCTGAAGCAATGAGAAAGCTCCGCCAGGGAGAGTGTCTCAGTGGAAGGCTGGCCTGTCACTGTGAAGACTAATGACTCCTGATGGGTGTGCCTGTTCCCCAGAGAGAGCAAACGCAAAACAGGCACCAGTGCAGACGGGACGACTCTGACTGGCAGACTGCTGTGAACATTACTGGGATTCACAGGGAATTGCATTGGAAAGCACTCATGTTAGCCATCCATATAACCCTCGTAATAAGTCCTCAAAGGGAGTAAACTGAAATTTCTCACACTGACATGATAAGATTTATCTTTACTGCTCGGCCCGCCACACATGACTTCCTTTCATGCTGGCTGTCCACACAATTTGAGACCCTCTTTACCCAGGTCAACACATTGCAGTTCAGTTCCGATCCTCCTTCCATGGTCTTACAGAGGCTGAAATACGCTGTGATGATCTTATTTGACAAGTCCTGGATGACCAACCTGCGAGGGAGGATGAAAAATTACTTTGAGGTCGCGAAAGAATCTGCAGCCGCAGGGTTTTGTTTGGATGTGCTGGCTGTCAGAGAGTGTGAGATGAGTTTGAGCGCAGCTAGGTACACAACAGAAGACCTCTGAGCTCCGGCTTGGCTCATATCAGTTCCTTGTGTTGTCTCTATAGAGGCGCAGCGGAGCACCAGTGTGTTAGCGAAGGCACGCATGAAGGGTCTGGGTGGAGCTACAGTTATTAATCCTAATTAATGGTGGAAGGCCAATGAAAGAATGAAATCAGACCTCCAATAGCAAATAGAAAGTTCAGCGATGTGTGATTGTGGTGACCAGTTTGTAGCCGATTCTGTTGCGATCCTGGAATTAGTGTCTGCTGGTGTCTGAGGCTGCAAGGCAAGGATTTGAGAGTCATGTTTCATTAATGAAATGAAATGGCAGTTGTTCAGTTACAATCTGTGTGAACTCCCATTTAACTGACTTTGCGGGGCCCAAAACCGAGAGCCTATTTGTGGGGTGCTTTCTAGGTCTACAATCTGGGGGGCCCGCAGTCTTAAATGAGCCTTTGAGAGTTAATTCCTAATGTAAGAGGCTGCATGAGAATTGGGCTCTGCTTAGATTTAGGGTAAGGTGAGGAACTAAATATGGACATGAACGAGTAAATGTCAATTTTAGATCCCCACAAAGATAGTAAGACAAATTGATATGTGTATGCATGCATGTGTGAGTGTGTGTTCATGCCCTTGCTACATAGTGAGGACCAGAGCAGCTTTTAAACCAGCAGAATGAGGACAATTTGACAAAGTGAGGACAGCTTGAAGCCGTTTGAAGATCACAATGTGATTTTAGGGATGGAGTTAGAATTGAGTTAAGGTCAGGTTTAGGTTGAGTTCAGTTCTGATGGTAAGAGTTGAGGTAAGGGGCTAGGGAATGCATGTATAACTCTTCATGTATAGCAAAGCATGGGTTGGTACTGGTGTGTGTGTGTGTGTGTATTTGTGTGTACATGCACAGTCAATATTGAAACATCTGTGTCTCCACCCACTGACAAGGACACTGTCAGAATGATCGTTTGCTTTTTCAATCAGTCATTTACAATCACTCTCAGTTTCAGCTCATTTAAAGTACATGATATACAGTATATATAGCATATTGTATATAGTTCATTTCTTCAACAGATGAATTGATTTTGACTGTGATATTGTTGATTTCATACAATCAAATATTTATTTTCGCTTGTGTTTTTCACCTAATTCGACCCTATTAAAGTTTTGAACCATGAAATTCAATCAAACGGTCCAAAGAAAGTGGATCGTGTTCCTTCAGTCAAAAACATCTCAGGTCTTGTGAGAACATCTGTAGATGTTTCAGATGACGTGTTTCATAACAAGCCAATGAGGGAGGAGGAGAACACATTTCTGAGTGAAGCCCGATCCTCTGGTTTTTATCCTGTTTAACTGCGGAAATATTTGAACAGAAATCATTTTATTTTTTTTTTAATTTGGTTAGGGGGAGAAATACCTCAGGGTATAGTTGGAACTAAACGTGAGTACCTCATTAGAACAGTAAAGATTGCTGCTCTTCAACTGGTTTCAGTTAAAAAAAAGAAAAAAAAAAGAAGCTCCATTGTAGAGAGATGAAGGAACAAAAGATGGAGCAATTAAAAGAAATGGAGCAGTTAACATATAAAACCAGAGGGAATGTTAGAATGGGACGAATCAGGTCGACCAAACGAGAGAGAGACACGGGGATTGGGAGAGAATGACCACTTTTTGTACAGCCAGTTGACTATGACAGATAAATGAGCAATCTTTTATGCATTCTAGATTTTACGTAACAATTTTTAAACGGCTTGATACAGCTACAAGAAAGCTCCGTTTATTTAGATGTTTTATTTAGTTTTCCATCGAAACATATTTGTTTCTTTCTCACTTATACATATATTCATATATATATATATATATATATATATAAAAATTATATATATTCATATATTGTCTTGTCTTTGGAGCAGAACAATTGCTGAAATGTCTTTGTGATGGAAACAAAAAGAAGCTGGCATCAAGTGAAAGAGGGAAGGATCAAGTGAAATAACGGCTTACAGCTCTGGCAGATTGCATTCAATTTAAAAACAATCCGAGAGCGATCTTGATATTTATGTCAGAGCCAAGCATGGGTCCTGTGGGGTGTTTTAAGTGCTTTAAGTGAAACCAATCTCGAGCCCCCGGGACACTCAAACGGAGAGGAGAGAGAGTTTCCAGCTAGATTCTCCATCCCACCTCTCTCTCCTTCATCATGTCTTTCATTTCTGCATTTTCTGACAAACATGTATGAGAAACAAACAAATACGAAATAATCAAGATGTGTGTTTGTGCTTTCACACTCCCCAGAGGCATGCCTCGTTTGTCGTAGGTACGAGCAGGTTCCTCATTTAGAACAGCAGAACCTCTCGCCTCACTCGTCTAGCTGCTGTGTTTACACCGGCGTGCTCAGTATTCATCTCAGCTGTCCACCTGCATAATTCCATAACTCCTCTGATAATGTAGCACTCTGAAAAATGACATCCCTCTCTCCCTCTCCACCTCTCCTCCATCAGTCCCAGCATTCCTCAAAGCACCCACACACACCCACACACACACTCCTGCCAGCCTGGTGATGATGGACATGCACGGCGGCTGCTTGTGTACAGTGGAACTCCACGGTTTATACATATCATATACATCTGATTAGCCCTAATGAGATTAGCCCTGACCTGTTATTCGGCATGCCTCGCTGGGCTGTGGCTGCAAGGCGCAGAGCACTAACACACAGACACACACCGGCAGCATCACCATCAGTATGAGAGTCATAATGTCAGTGGAGAGGGAAGCTCATTGCTTTCCTCTCTAGCTAAAGCCACTCCTCTCAGCACACACACACACACACACACACACACACACACACACACACACACACACACACACACACACACACAATACCCCTGGGATTGGAAGATTTGCTGGAAGAGTGAGGTAATTATTCATTTCATTATGTAGTTTACATGCATTTGTGTTGCTTCAGCGCACAGTTGACTGGAGGATTTGAGGATTCACAAACACCTCTACTGTCAAGTGGAATACTCCATTTTAAAATGTATAATTTTCAACAATTAAATCTTCACCAGTCAAGTTGTGTCATATTTAAAACCACACCGTGATTCATAATTTCTACCTCATTTAGAGCATCACCTTGAGATTCTTCAGGTACCTGCCTAGATAAAAGCGATACTGAATCCAAAAAGGGTGTTTTTCTTTCTGAAGCATTTACAAGCAGGCTGTTTGAACTGGCCGAGATGCGTTTTCCCTTCTGCTTCATTTCTTTGTGACTCCAGAATGGAGAAAGTTCCAGCTAGCTTGAAGCTAATGCTGACAGACAGCTAGCATCAGCTATGGCAACAAAATAAACCACCAAAGATGTCCGTTTAGTTAAAACTCACAAGTGCAGTGTCTACTATGATCCATGCCTTCTTCATCCAGCCCACAAAAAATTTTGATTTGAGCAAAAAATTGAGATTGATTGTGATGTGGTTTGTGATTTGTGATTTGAGAAATGAATCCTTACATTTCTGGTTCCGTAGTCATTTGCTTTTGGACTAGATTGAACTATTAGTTTGTGGAAGCACAGAGCTGAAAGTATTACAATTAGTTATCTGAAATCAAAGTGTTTGTGGAAGAAGGCGTGTATTATTCTTGAGGATGCGCTGGAGAGTTTTTAAGTGGATGTTTTGCTCCGCTGCAGCTGTTTTTGGCAACCATTAGCTGACAGTAGTCATTAGCGCCAAGCTAAATACGCTGCTGACATTCCTGTCTTATCTGTTATAATAAAGTAAAATTACAGCTGTATTATTGATAAGTAATTTAAGTAAAGCCTATGGAGCCTATCCCAGCAGCCTTCAGGCGAGAGGCGGGGTTCACCCTGGACAGGTCACCAGTTCATCACAGGGCCAACACATAGAGACAGACAACCATTCACACTCACAGTCACACCTACAGTCAATTTAGAGTATCAATCAGCCTCGTCCCCTCTTGATGTCTTTGGACTGTGGGAGGAAGCTGGAGTACCAGAGAGAACCCACACAGGAACAGGGAGAACATGGAGACTCACACAGAAAGATCCCGTGCTGGAGCCGGGGATCGAACCTGGAACCTTCTTGCTGTGAGGCGACAGTACTAACCACTGCACCACTGTGCCGCCCTATAAAAGTGACATTTAAGAAAAAATTTGCTTTTTGTACTCAAATGTAGGAAGCGTAATGTGATATGTACCTTAGATGCAGTCTGTGTGCTACATGAGACCCCTGGCCATAGAGCTGAGTCAGTGCACTGAAAATAATGCAAACTTTTACTTCTACTACAAAAGTGCAAAGAGATGAAAAACACTGAGATGTGACATATGTGATTTATGGGGCATATTATGTCTGTTTCAGGCTTCCTGGCATAGATGAGAGAGCAGGCAGTCTCAGATCATTTTGGTGGGAAAAAAAGCCTTCGGCCTCGGGTGAGTGCAGCTCTGTGCACTTCCATCTTTGTAACTTTTCCACTTGTCTCTTCCTTTCTGACCGCTTGTATTTCAGTCCCTCCTCCATCTTCTTCTATCACTTCCCCTCTTTGTCTTTCTCACAGTGGCATCCCTCCACTCTCCCTGGTTTCGCTTCACAGTATTTCAGGGTTGCTTGAAGTGTGGGTATGTGGGACTTTGCCATTTCTGTCATTTTTCCCCTTCTCCTTTGTGCGTTGGAGGTTTAATCCCTTTCTCACATTGCATTTCCACATGCTGAGGCAATAGACCAGCCTTGTTGCATTTTTTTTTTTAAATGAGGATTTTGTGACAGGAAAGTAAGACTGGCTTCCTCCGACGGGGACCCCTGGGTAACAGATCCATTGATGGTGCTGGATTTATGTGAAAGCACATTCAGGGTTCCATTGTAGAGTTTAAGCGTACTTAAAAGGGGGATTAAGGACTACACTGCAGAGTTTTTTGGTTTAAAAGAGGGGGTCATGTGGGAGTGGAGAAAGAAGAACTGGGATGTATGTCTATATTTATTCCTTTCGTACACTGTTATCAAATACTCGTATTATTGAATATTAGATGTCTGAATGTTGACATTAGTAACACTGGGATTTAACTTTTAGCTATTTCTACACGCTTTTTAACACTTCAACAAATGAATAACTTCCCTTAATCCCTGTAAAATATGTAGATTTTTTTTGTACCTGTAATATTTGAAAAGAGCATATATATGTACTTGAATCAATCCTACTACATCCTCCCTACCTACCCTTTCCTGTTTGTTACAACTATTCAAAAGTATTTGTGTGAAAGCAAAAGCAACATACATAATCTATGATCAAACCTATAAAAAAAGAGAAAACTATATATTTTATTCAGTCTAACAAAAGAGGAGCATAATCCCAGCCACCATGCTGCTGCGTAACTCATGTCTGGTTAAGTTAAACATGATGGCCTTTTCTCATATTTATTGTGCCCGCAGGCAGGTTTAACTAAAGATGTTTGCAGGTGCCGACTCCACACAGGTTTATCCTTCGCTCAGCTCTCCAGCTCCACTTCTCAACATTTCTAGAACACCAAGGATTTTTTACCACCACATGCATTTTTATTACCCTCAGGTTTGAGGACCTAAACACCAAAACATCACATGTTTTAGAAGTGTTGTTGTGGTATAAATGTGCAGGAGAGTGCACTTAAAGAAAATGGGTTCTTTTATGCGTTGAACGTCGGTCCCCGGAGAGCGCGAGATCACAACAAGGGTTTAAGACACACATTTGTACTTTCCTATGATACTTAAAAACCTAAAAAATACATATCTGGAATGCTATTGCAAACCTTGTGTTTTTATATGCGCAATAATTTGACAGATGTGCGATGATAAATATTTTTATGTGCATTCATGCTCCCCCATTCGCTGATATTCCTCCTAGATACCCAGCATTATAAATATGCTACATTATACTCAGACATTTTTGTGGACTCGCTTATGTATAAATCTTGAAATACATTTGCAAAACCTTCTGTGTGTGTATCTATTAATTATGATCCATCTCCATACATCTGTTTACTGCTCACCCTGTGAAAACATTAACACGTAAGTAGCATTTCCATGTTGCTCTCTATCTAGATGTAGCTATTTTACATATTGATGTACACACTCCACTGATTTAAAATATCTCGCTGAGATGATGCTTCATCTTGTATATGCTTAGCGTTGGTTTTTCAATCTTTAAAGGAACTTAGCTGCAGTGCTGTAAATCATACAGTGTGGTGTTAAAGTGCATTTCTACCTCATTAACGACACATACTGTGTTCTCTTTGGAAATGCTATACAGAATAAACGTGTGTGTGTGTGTGTGTGTGTGTGTGTGTGTGTGGGCTAGCATCTCGAGGGAGGGTAGTTTTCCAAGACATCCCAAGGCCAGCCAATATCCCTGAGCACAAGTGCGACCGTGACACACACAGCCCGTCTGCCTGCTCTGGCCTCCAGGGACTGATTGTGTGATAGTGATCTGATGATGGCTGAAGTCCCTGATTGCACAGGCTTTTATTGTCCTATATAACATCAGCAAGTGTGGGCTTATGCGGTATGGCGCTTTTGAGGAATGTCTTGTGTGGATGTTATGTGGCGATGGGGAGTCAGTTAGGTGGTTTGATATAGTCTGTTAGTTGAATTTCTCTTTTACTTATTGATATGTAAATTAACACGAGACATTAAAGATAAATGTGTTTCGAGGAAGCGCATCGCAGAAAGAAATATCATAAATCTCGCCTTTTTAAACCTCCCTCCCCTCCTCTCCATCTCTCTCTCTCTCTTCCTCTGCTTGCGCTCGCTCATAAAAGGCTTCTATGGAGCGAGGGAGCATTGGTGCTAATAATGTTGATGCTGTGCCAAGCCCAGCTGGTGGTGCCCGGCACAGGGCATCGAGTGTCTGCTCTCCACAGTGCTGTCTTTAAAAGGCTTTCTCCGCTGCCAACAGGGGAACAGAGGGAGGGAGATCACATCGCTGTAATGGGTGCAACCAACCTGCGAACCTGTGTGAAGCTATTCTCTTAGCTCTTTCCATCCTTGACTCAAATACACCAACGCAATGTGACCTATAGCTGCAAAACAGCACGGGAGAGGCTGCAACGACACCTGATGTGAGCCTTATGATACAGGATTTTTATGTATACAATTCTGCAATACTGATGAAAATATGTACTATTTACCTGAATAACAGTTGAAACTCTGTCGTTGCAGGAGTGTTTATTTACCTTCAACATATTTAACAGAACTGTAAACAATGTGCTGTCAGGTATGAGATGACACATTATTTGGCCTCAAATTCCATCCTTCCATCTATTTTTTATCAATTCTGCTAATCTGTTAAGGGTAACGCGAAGGGGGCGGTGGGGGGGCCGGGGGGGGGGGGGGGCTGGAGCCTATCACAGCTGACATTTGGCAAGAGGCGGGGTTCACCCTGGACGGGTCGCCGGTACGTCGCAAGGCCATCAGGAATGATTACAGGCTCAGCGTCTTGCTCAAGGACACTTCGTCATGGTCACGGGGAAGTTGAGGATCGACCAGGGACCCTTCGGTTGCTAGACAACCACGTTACCTCCAAGCCATGCGCCCCTTGTGGCCTCAAAATGCTGCAGTATATTATTATTATATTATATCATTATATTATATAATGATTGTGAGCTAATCCAATGTAGTTTTAAACTTATTTTGATATGAAAATCCAGTTTTTCAGCAAATAAAATGAATACCCAAATGCAGAATCTGATTTCTTATTTGTGCAATAACAGGCCAAACTAAAATATATCCTCTATTTCATATCATACTAACTGGGGAACACAAAAATTGTCTAACCAGCCACACCGAGGACTCTGATTTATTTGTGTATAAATTAAGCTCTCCGAAATTCTTCCGTCGTACTGTCTGGAAGAACCCGTTCAGAGAAGCCTCTAAATGTGATCAGTGTGAGATCAGCGCGTTTCACACTCACTTAGAGTACAGTACAAACACACAGTGGTGTGTAAACACGCACTGTAAAAACACCCCCAATCCTGCTTCCACCGCGTGGGCAGCAGCCACCATCCACTCTCAGCAATGCTTGTTAATGCAGCGAAGTGTCTGTCTCTCCTCCTCAGACACACACAGACACGCGCATGCACGCGCACACACAAGCACACCCTTCTCTCTCTCTGTGTCTCCGTCCTTTTGTACATTTCTCTGCAACCCTCTTCTCCCTCTCTGGCATAATGAATTCTGTCCACTCAGCTTGGAAAGTATAAAAAGTATTAAGGAGAAATGCTACATTCAGGACAACTCAAAAATTGGTATAAACAAGCTCTGAATTGGGAAAATAAACTGAATGCTCTCTAATTTGGAACTTGGAAACTCGGGTATCTTTTAAGAGCTCAGGTTTCTCTGAGAGGCAGCCATATTTTTAACCCTGACGGTTTAGCACGCTGATTATTGCAGCAGGTGGAATTTAACAGCGATTTTACCATCTCCCTCTGGTATTTCTTTGAACGCAGATTCAGACGCTAAAGGTCTGAAATCTAAATCTAAATAACCACCTACAATCCGACATGCAAACTGATATTTTCTGGCAGTATTTCAGTGCAGGAATTCACCGACAAAGTAACAGCCTCTTGAGTGTCTACCCTGTCACACAGGAGAAACTAGTGGGATTGAAACTGATGAGATTCATTCCGTCACATTGTTTTGATACACAAGTATCATGCAGAAGTCAACACAACTCTCACACGATGCAAAATTAACCCTTCATATTTTGTATCCTTATTTCAGAAGAGCACCCTGGCTCCCGTTTAACTAAAGTGCTTCGCAAACACCTCTAAGATGACAAACGATGGCGGCGTCATGTTGCACAAACGATTGCCGCTCACTAATTGCACATAAATCTGCGGGCCCTACAGGCCTCTCACATGCTCAAGTATGGGTCACGGGGTTTGTTTTGATTAGTGAAATGTGTCAAAATTAACAGGAGTGGAAATGATTACATGTTGCAAATTTGGTGAAATGGGATACTACTTGTGCATGCATCATTTCCTGAGGATCCCTTGTGCGTGGGAAGGCAATTTGTATCTTGTGGAGGACAGGCAGACTCTGCCAATGACTACTATGGAAGGATGTAGAATGATAAACATTGAATAGCTATTGCTAAAAATGTTGAGCCATGCAGCAGCAGGATATCATCAAACTACAAGGGCTCTCAGGCCAGTAGCACTCTTGACATAATCCTGCCTGGACTTTCTGTTTTGGGTTTTAATTTGAAGTGTTGGATCGAGAGTTTTAGGTTTTCTTCAGTGTCTCATCCTCAGTCTCCTACAGTATATCCTCCTGCGTCTTTGCTTTGTCCTGTCCTATTTTATTTGGAAAAGATTGTCTCTCATTTCATCCATCGTCTATCCAGCTTATTTGGAGCCAGTCCCAGCTGTCACAGGGCATCCCAGATAGGACAGATGACCTCAGACCACTCACATTCGCACTTAGGGGAAATTTAAGTGTCCAGTTAAGCCAGAGCGCCCAGAGAGAACAAGAGCAGAACGCACAAAAACTCCACACAGAAAGGCTCCACACGATTCAAACCCAGAACCTAACCCCTGGACCACAGTCGTCATTTCTAATTTTGGATTTTCACGCCCTTTTTGTTCACGGACCCGTGTCTCGTTCACACTTGTAACACCGCCATTTCTCGGCCAATCGGCAGCGATTCCTCCTTATTGAATCGTTACTGGGGTTCAGTTTGTATTTTAGTCTTGTTTTTGGTGTCTGTCCTTGTCTGTGTAGTTCAGTCATGTCAGTTTACTGTTTTAAGCCTGTTGTTTTTGTAGTTTTTGAAGATGTGATGATGTGGGTTTTTTTTTCCTTTGGTCAACCCCTAAATTAGCATCAATTTTTTTGTACCAAATAGTATTTTTATATTGGATATTGGATTACTACCAAAAATAAGTCTGATGGCAAACAAAAATATGACAAATATTTTACACAGGAAGATGAGCATCGCAAAAAAAAAAAAATCCACTTCTGTAATTGTAGAAGCACAAATGCAAGATTTAATAGTAAGAAGCAAATGTTGTGCTACGAACGAATCGTCAAAGTTACAACAGCACATCTGAGCTTTGCACGTCTTCTGTTTGCGGTGTGATGAAGTTTCATTTTGTCAGTAGCCACTTGATGAAAACACTTCTGTAGGCCCCCCCCCCCCCCCCCCCCCCAAATGTCAGCAATGTGGTCATATTTTACACTCCCAGCAACATGTAAGGCTGTAGTTTAGAGGGGCGATTGTCAGAGTAGATGATAAAACCCTCATTCTGGTCTCAGGAAGGAAAAAAAAGAAAGGTTTTACATCATCTATATTTGGATTGATTTGCAAGAAAAACTTTGAAAAGTTAGGATGAAACTGTATAGAATGTAGATTATTTCAGGGACACATTGTTGGAAGTTGCAAGTTTCTGTTCTCCATTCAGTTCTCTCCCCCACCCCCTCCAGGTTTCCGCCAAGGAGTTTTAACCTAATCCTTCTGAAACTTCCTGGTAGGAATAATTGGAGGATTTAAATTTTTGGTATTTCAAATAAACAGGTTTTCTTGTTTTTGTTTTTCAAAACCCAAACATTTATTTATTTATTATAATGAGCTATTAAACCAGAATTGATGACAGAGGAGAACGTTCAGCCCTCTATTGTGGTAATTATAGCTCAATGAAATGTAGTCGTAAATGAAATAAAGCAGTTGTAGAAAATATCTCAGCCGAAAGCAAAGTGAGGCACGCAGCAGTTATCACCCTAAATGATATGAAGTCTATGCTGAGCTGGGGAACGGGGACTTAGAGGAATACAAAGAGGAGAAGCTGCAAGGAGTGATTTTACTCAGATATTTCAACAATATCTGTCCGTGCCTCCATCTATCCATCAGTTCAGAGGTGTAAAGTCACCTGACAACACGCACCGACTGGACTAATCAGAAACTGATTGTGTATTCTTGAGACCCTCTGACAAACAGAGTTGGGAGGCTGAGTGTGTTTCTGGCTGCGGGCCTGCTTGGACTGAAGAGGGCCTTCTCATTATACATCCTTCCCTGAAACAACACTCGGCCTCACCCCAGGCGCAGATTGTCACTGTGACTACACACCACTTTGAATTAATGCGAGCCTAGCGGCGTGAGAAAACACTGCATGCTCCTTTCATGTTCCCCCACCCTTCATCTTTCCTAGTTCTTCCTCCTCATCAACACCACCACCCCCTCCCCTTCCCGCCGCTGCCATCTCACCTTCCCCACCCTCCTCCTCCTCCTCCACCCTACCTCAGTCAATCAATCCTTCATGAAATCACAAGGTGACATGGATGGCGTTGCCCTGGTAACCATCGCTACACAACTGTTGCCTGGTCACCAAGCACAAACAAGCCCAGAAAGCCGAGTGAGGCTTCTGTCGCAGAGAATAAGAACAAGGGCGGAGAGAGAGAGAGAGGGCGAGAGAGGGTGAGGTGTGTGTGTGTGGGGGGGGGGGATAAAAGGCTGGCAGCAGGGTTGGGGGGGGTGGAAGGTCATACAGTGGCTGCTGCAGCCCTCCCACACTTTAATTTAATGACACCCTTCAAGCTGGCTTCTCAGGCCAGAACATCATAAATGTCAAATACAAATTAATTAAACACATTTGAGTTGCAGAGAAAGCAAATAAGCTGTTATTATTTCTAAATGTAGGTACAGGCTATTTTTTTTAATCAGCAGCAGAATTATACCATTAAAATGACAACGATTTTATATTCATGCTCTTATCTCCTCACTCGCTCTTTATAAGGAATCCTCTTAGGGAGGAACACTCTAAAGAATAAAATACATCAGAGCCAGGATTTATAAATAGCGCTCTCTAATGAAGTACTTTATCAAACCAGCACGAGCCTTTGGACTATTACTTAACAAAGGTTCCAGTCCACTGAGATACGTCAATATGTAGGATAGGATATGAAAAATGATCCACACGATGCTAATTAATCTATTCAATACCCATTAATTTCCAGGGGAGGGAGATTTAATGTCTTTTTGCATTTCCGTAATTATTTTGCATACATAAATTATGTATTTGCACACTGGGGTGGAACACAGGAAGAAGGGTGCACCATTTGATTGGGGGGGAAATTAAGTATGATATTTCTATATTTATTTCTGGCAAGACATGACAGTAATATACATATTGATTTATTCAGGAAAAACACATTAGTTCCTATATTTTTCCTCTATTTCGGATCACTTGTATAAGCACATGACAGTTTTGACTAACACAGGAAAGGCGCCGTGTTGGCTTCTCTTAAAATCTTCGATATAAAACAAACACTTATTTAATTGCATCTCTGGGTTTTCTGCTGCTGCATCCGAAATCTGCCAACCACAGACCAGTTGAAAGAAGAGAAAAACAACAAAAAAAAACGAAGAAAGAAGCAGTTTCTGCACGGAGGTGTTGTGAAGGTGGCGGAGTAAATTGACTGTTTACAACAACAGACCTACGGAGGGACCTTGAATGTCCACGATGAGCTCAATTCTCTTTTCACTTTCAAATCACCTTATCCCATGCTTTTTTGGATAGCATCCTAAAAAAAAAAAAAACAAGGCCATAATTTCCATCCAATTTGCTCCCTCTCTCTGCATGAACACTGACAGATTGTCATATTCTGGCCACGCTCCCAGAGGAGAGTTCTGAGAGGCAGGAGGGCAGATAAACGGCTATTACCATTCACACCAGCTCATTACTGAGCATTTAGACCCAGGAGCACCAGCCCAGAGCTCCATGCAGAGAACGTGCATGCTGCTCTAGCGCCCGCCCCGGCAACCGTAAATCACAGATGCTGTGACTGACAACTGACACACACTCATTCTCCTCATTAAGTTGAGATGCTCTCATGAAGCTTTATGGAGATTATTCTCTATAAACAAACAAAGTGACTGCAGCATCAAAAGGTATTACATAGCTTCTTCACTTACAGCGCGAACAGTAAAACACACACTGTTAAGTACAATATATACTTCTGGGTTGAATCGATGCCCAAAATAAACTGGGCCCGCCTGAGATTCAGAGTGATGCCAGGGAGACGTGGGATTTTTAAGCTACTACACCGGCCAACACGCAACCCAAATAGAGCCAGAAGGTTCTATTTATCATTTTAAATGCCTGGAGGATCATGTTGCCGTGTGAAGGTGAAAGAAAAATAGACCTGCTGCAAGAACTCAATCTCATGCAACGAACGCGGTTAGTGTTATGTATCGCGGACAGATCTGGTGTGCTTTGGCCGTACGGTGGACCCCCACAGACAGCTGTGACTGGTCCTCTTCATGGTGTTAGGAGGCACGAGACCCCAGTCTTACCACCCAGAACAGTCACACTGTAGGTGCTAAGTATGTTTTAATGTGAGAAAAACACGTGCAAGCCGAGCGATGTGTGATTGCCCTCACGTGGCTGCTAATGCAGAACAAAGAGTAGCTTATAAATGATGTCCACCTTGTTTAGAAACCATTTGCCTGAATTAAGTGACAAGTCACCTTCAGAAAGTGGCTCCAGATCATTGGCTGATGCTTGTTACCTGCTACGAGCCAGTGGCTAAGCTAAGTAAACAGAAGTCTTTTTACAGTTCAGGACCAAAGTAGGCTGGGGAGGGTAACAATAGCATTTCATGTCCACCTGCCCATTTGCACAACGTCTCCTCATCCAGTCTGAGCTCTGCTAGGAGTTGCACTTATTCACTAAATGTAACTGACGTTCAGGATTTATTAGCTCCAACTGTAAAAACCAATTGGTCAGTCGCCATTGTTTGAAGTACACAAAGAAACAACACAGCTACAAGAGCGGAAAAAGCGTAGAGCTCAACAGTGACTGCCCAATAGAAGAGGAGCTCCTTTTTCAGAGGAACATTTCCCATTAACTTCGTCCATTGATGAGGAGTTTCATACCAGGCAGTAGATGAATCATGACCATCAAATATTTGATTTGATGCAAAAATGGGGGAAAAAAACCCAGAAAAAGGCAAAGATACAAGACTGTGTACCTCGTCATTTTGAGAAGGACTCAGCCCAATGAGGCATTGCAGAAAATATCAAAGACCAAATATTGTTTAAAATATCTACATTTTGTGACCAACCGACCATTTTTGTTGTTGCTAGTCAACTTGTCACTGGTGTCAGTCAATATTTCATATCAGAATATTCAACATTTCTCATTATGTGTCTCTCCAATGCTGGAAACGTGTGAAAAAGGCAGACGGCAAGGAATTCAGGAAACAGTTCCACCAAGATGTCGCTGAGATACTTCGGGATAGTGGGTAGAGTAGTACTTCTTTGTGAGGTTGCAAATAAACCTGTTTTTTTTTTGTTTTTTTGTTTTTTCTTAAAAGAAGCTTGATATCCTACAAACTTGAGGCTTCTACTGGAGCAGATACCATCATTTCAGTCGGCCCCGGGCGGTTACGACATTATCAAGGATCGAGGATTCTCTTTATTTCCATTCTCAGCATGTAAAAAAAAAAAAAAAGAACATGAACAGAATGAAATTAAGCACCCAGTTCTCGGTACTCAACATAATAAATAATTAATGAATAAGATAGGAAATATACAAGCTTTCCCCAAGTATAAATAAGTAAAATCAGAGGGACCTATAAAGCCATCAAAAGAGCAGTGCAAGAGACCAATGACAAGTGGCAAGTAATCAATCCCTCTCAAGAGAATAGGAGTGGAATTTTCACTTCCGCAACCCATCCGTTGAGCTTTGTGTTCACAATGACACACAAGTATGACTCAGACTTTACTGATGCTGCATTCAAGATTTTGGCTTACCGTCATAAATCCATCTAGCAGACCAGAGTCTGGTTTGGGTGGGGCTTGAAGACGCTCCATCGACCACTTCTCTATGATTGACGACACCTGAGAGTTTTCTGTGTTGAGGATGCGGAACCCAGTCATGTTGACTCCACTGTAGCGATACGGCTCCATGTCGAGGGCAAAAAGGTCCTGGAGGCATAAACACGAAAATCTAGTTGTGTTTCAGGTGCAAGAATATGTCACCTTGAGTCTGTAATGAGTTGTCATTTCAGGGACAGCTGTTACAAAAGAGCAGAAGTTGAAGGTATTTCGGTTACTTGACCTCATGCTGAGGCGGTAGCCCTGATTACGGCTTTCAAGGTTACAGGCGGACTTTTGGTGTGCCGCCATCTATCATGTGGAAGTGAAAGGACAACCCAATTGTCCTGCATACAGCATGTCTGGCATCTCATCAGGCAACACAGTTGACACAGACAGAATGAAGGCACCGTGGTCAATATTTACTGCCCCGTTCCGAAAGCAGCATGGATGGCTTGGTACCAGTACACGGCAGCTTTAGCCAACACAGTGGCCTCCACCATGCCAAACACTGGCTGATGTAAAAGTAGGCAGGTTTCCATCCGACAAGCAGCATGGCGTCGACATCTATACTTAATATTCTCTTTCCTCTCCCAATGACAAACCCGCTGTCACTAACTCTGCTTTCATCTAACAGCTTCTTACGTGGATGCACCCGAGATAGTTACATGTCTTTTCCAGGTCAGCTTTCTGGAACCTTTCCCTCTGCCTTTCTGATCGCGCTCAGATAACACAGCATGCCATCTGTTTGTTCAGGCTATAATGGACCAAATGGGTGACAGTCTCATCAGCTTGGGGGCTATTATCTGAGCTCTTAGTCTTCTTCTGTTCTCTGGGTTCAGCAAAGACGCGCCACTTTTCATCTGGAGCGTAGCAAACAATCTTTGTAGTTTGATAGATCAAAGAACTTTGGAGAACTTCAAATGCTGCAAGAGTCAGAATAAAATATCTCTAACTGCTTTTGTTTCCAAATCAGGGGGTTCTGGACCACCGGTGTGGGTGCAGAGGTTGATGCAGAATTTAGAAAATAAACTGAAGTTAAAAGTTCTCAACGGATCGTTTGATATTGAAAGGGTTTATTTATAATTAACGGCGTGCTCTTCGAGGCTAAATGCATCTGTCAGCACAAAGTCAGGTCGTATGTCAAGGTTCAAAATGTGAAAATAAAATAACAGGATGTTTTTCAAGCTGGCTCTTGGTTGAGTCATATTTATCCACAAAGGAGGGGAAAAAAACAGAAACTTCCAACAAGCAAAGCGAGTAAACACTCCCCTCCCCCCAAAAAAAAGAAAAAGAAAAAGAAACACACACTCATATTTCTGTGGAAGATGGAGCATAAACATGTCATAAACAACAGTGGTATATAAGTGAATTGTGTCAACATAAAAAAAGTATTACTCACCAGGGTGGTAAAAATATAATGATAGTACTCTGTCATCATTCCCATAGCCAGAGCCTAAAGTGAGAGAACGATTAGCGTGCAGTAACCAACAATCCTAAATTGATAACACGAGTTATTCTCACAGTTTATTCAGACGAGACGTCAAGTGAACAGACACAGTTTACCTGATCATCTTAGAAAACTTCGCCAAAAATGGTCTTCGTGCAAATGCATGGCCTCACACATGTAGGTGTGCACACAAGCACGTAAAAACACATAATTTTGCACATGGATTTGACACTGTTGCGTTCAAGTACATATGGATGTGCATGTATGTCACCTTTCTGGATTGTATACCATGAATCAGTTTAAGTTTAATGATTGTAAAGCTGATCTCTGTACGTGTGTAGATATTCTTTGCTGTCACCATGAAACGACAGGAATACGTCTCAGACGTTTCAAACTGGAACAATTAATTGATTGATCAAATTATCATTAAATTGAAAATGTCATAAAAGGAAATGTCTTAATCTTCCCTTTTATGCTTGGACCAAAACCTGAGAGCAGATGTTGAAATAATAATCAAGAATAGGATCAATGAAGACGCTTCTCACGGGGGCTAAAATGAGACATCTAAAACCTATTTGTCTATTCAGGGAAAAGGGATTTTTAAATAGATCAATTTCTTACAAAATTTGTCCTTCTCTATAAATAAAATACGCTGATTATTTTCGGTGAGTACGACGTATCGCAGTCACAGTGAATATGAAGAAGCACTGCGGTTTCACTTGCTATAGTATTCCATTCACACTTCATTTATTATACTATAGGAAAGAAACGCTTAAAAAATAGCAATATTTCATATTTGGTACGAAAAAACACTGTTCTGATGTTTTCTTTTTTGCTTGTAACCTTTCAAACGCTCTGGGTCTTCTATCTGAGATGTGTATCATGGGGGGGGGGGGGGGGGGGGGGCATTTTACCCACCATCCTGGCTTTTTCCATCATTCAGAGGTTTTATACACACCTGTGTGCTGTTTCTGCACAACGATGAAAGGAAAGTCCCCCAGAAATACAGATCCACGGTCAGTTTAGCTGCTCCAACAGGTGATAAAGGACGCCAGTGACGAAGTAGACGAAACACCTACTTAAGATATTTAGCTGGTTTATCTGCATAGTTGCAGTCAAGCAACAGCTATCGTTACAATGTTATTAGGCCGTTTTACTGGATTGCTGTTCCTGTCCCTGGATTAAGGAGCAGGAACAAAGCGATTTACTCACCTAAGCATTTCCACCTCCATAACAGAAGGTGGCAGTGTGGCCCTTCAATGCTGCAATCAGACTTTATTCAAGTTCACCTATGTGTTTTAAATTAGCAAGACGCCAGCTTAACAGAGGAGTAAAATCAAAGTCTATTAATACTTAGGAATGTATCTTTTTGTAGCTGCACGGCTTTACTGCCATGTTGAACACCCCCCCCCCCACACTGTTTGCTATCAGTCAGCATTAAAATGTTATTTCGCTTTCTTCTATTCAAGTTTTCACAAAAAAATTGCGTTGAGCTCCTTTTCAACGCTGCGTCACGTCTGTGTAACTCCAGAGTGTAGAAAAAGCCAGCCATGTACATTTAGCTTAAGCTAACAGTGTACCATTGCCATCAGCAACAAACAACAGCAAAAAATGTTTATAAATTCTCATCCGCATCATTTGGTATAATCCACATCGTCTTTAACTGGTTGTACGCTCAGTAGTTAACAAACTTGACTTGAAATTAAAAAAACCTAACTAAAGCTCTTCTGCCCTCATTCATGGTGGTTCAGTTGTTTTTAACTGAAGCGCTATTAGCTTAAAGCTACCGATACATGGCTTGCTCCTCCTCCTTTGTGGAGTCCGTCGACGCGGCATTGGAAAAAAAAGTCATTTGGGGTTAAATATTTCTTTAAGCACCTTGTGACTGAAGTTATAAACACTGGAATAATTCGATTTCCAACAATATTGTCTAGTATGTTAGTCTGACCTCAAAATTTCAGGTTCGCTAACACATTTACCAGTATCCTAAAAGTCTAGTTTTTAGCACCCTTAACAAGTCGTCCGTTTTTTTGAGTGTGCGCACCAAATTTTAGCCAGTAGTAGTTATTATGTGTGTTGAATGTCATTATCAATAGACTGTTGTTGCTTTCCCGTTGACACACAGCCATTTAAAAAAAACACAGCACAATTTACTTGCGACGACTTCAATTCAGTAAGAAGCCCTGTGACGCTCATAAAGGAAGTGCTTCTCTTAAATGAATTTAACATGCCTGTGAGCAAAATTAGACTTTCTAATTAAAAAAACCTTTATTGTGCAATGGAGAGCATCCATTTGGGGGGGGGGGCGGTCAATGGTAGAAATCTAATATTCAATAAAGAGATTACAGATGCACGACACAATCGGAGTCATTTGCATCAGTGCTTAAAGAGAGAGAGTAATAAAGAGATGAGCGCACTGTTTTAATGCTTATACACAAAGAATGAACTATGAGACTATGTACTGAGTCAGCTTCCATTAGGGGGAATTATGTAAATTTTGGGGCCGCAGTTAATTTACTTTTAATTAGATTCAGCGAGCACTATGATGAAATGACTCATCTTAATGTAGCAGACTGTTCCTCATCTAAAGTGTCACCCACGTTAATAAATCATCACGTTCCAGTGAGGTGGGCTCGTACCTGTTTTAGAATCCAAGCAGCCATCTCATGTCCACAATCGAAGATGACGTGGAACTCTTTCGCTTTCTTCATCTCCTTCAGAAGTGGCTTGGCATCCTTGGTCTCTGTGGGCAGCTGTCGGATCTTCAAACGAATGTTGTATCGTGACGGTGCCTTGATCAGCTCCTGCAGTCGAATGAGACCTGCAGACAAAGAAGATACATATAGCCTGAAAAGGGAATTTTAAAGATGTGGCGACGTAGCGTGTTTGATCTGCCACCATTTTGAAGTATCCCCGATTCTGAAGAGGCCATAAAACCGACTGCATTCACATTTTCTCAGCAGGAAAAAGGCTCATATGCATGCGGTCCTAATCCTCCGTCTATTGATCCTCCTACTCATACTTGGCAAGCAAACAGACTGCTACAGACCTATCAAGAGAATTTAACACCAACCCAGCACATTGCACTCTTTTATTCCAAAAAAGAACAAAATAGAAAGAACTGCAATCTTCACCCTCCCACAGAAGCCTCCCCAAAATGTTGATTTGCTTTCCATACAGTGGCATGGAACAGGTTCAATAAGATCCTGATAGAAAGCCTCAGTCAATCCTGCCTCACTTCAGTTGTGTTCTGATGAGAGAGGCTCTGTTTGCCAAGCTTGTACCTGCCCCCCAAGGGAGCCCGGCGCCGCCCGCCACATATTGCGGTACCATCTTCACCTTTCTTTTCTCGACCACACGCTCAGGTAGAAGGCTCGCCGGGAGATGCTGTGATGAGATTACAATGAGTTTCTCCCTCAGTAAAGAACTTCAGAGTCCAGGGATGAAAGAGGCTGGATTGATGGGAGAGATGATTACATGTCATGGGTATAAAAATGGATGGAGCGGTGAGGGTAGTTTAAGAGGGAACTGGAGAGAGATAGGATTTTTTTTTCTTCCAGTAGAACCACTTTAAGATAGCTCAGCCTATTTCTTATTTTGAAATGAACTGCTGTGTGAGCAGTTTAATGGTCTTACTGTGAGTGGGGCTGGGTCTCCCTGAGGCCTATAGAAAGATTGGTGTGAAATAGGAACATGCAGGTGCTGTGAAAAGTACCATTGTTGGGAGAAAAACTGAACCTCCACAAGCTTTCCTCAGGTAATTCCGATAGATCCCCAGTCTAGGGCATGTTGCTGTCTCCTGTTTTTGTTCATACTGACACTTTGGGAGGTGTTAAGCAAGAAAAAAAAAATCTGTCAAGGGAGCTCAACGTTTGAGAGTCATTGTAGATGTTTGTGGGTTCTGGCTAATACCTTCAGACTTTCCCCGTGGATCCTCTAACGGTTGTGTGTGAATATTTTATCCCCTCCGATAGTTTTTCCTGCCAGCCGTCAGATAGGCTCCAATCAGTAGCTCAGGGCCCTGGAGCATGAAGCTGTGTGATTTGTGAGCCTGGGACCCGGTGGAAGAGGCAGGGGGGGTTGTTGGGGGTGGTGGTGGGGGCTACACAACTATGCAGCTGTCACACTGTTCAGGGTGTCAGGTGTGTGTTAAAGCAGACATGCTCCGTGGAGGCAGCGACTCCTATCTGACTGGGACAGAGGCGAGAGGTCACCTTTTGGCATCACACTGGGGTTGTTTGCCGTAGAATGAGAGTGTTAACATACTGAGCTCCGAGGCAGAGATGTAGAGAGGTCAAGGAGATGAGTCAGAATAATGTGGCAAGTGGGACGAGTCATTGGGATATCATCTGAGACGAATGTGTGTGGGCGCTTGCACGTTTCCTGAAATGTATGTAACAGAGAGATAATGAAGGAAGCTAAATCGCTGCAAAACGAATGGCTGAATGTCCAGTGAGTGACTAACTGCTGTATTGTGACGTATTTTCCAGTTAATGAGGATAGAAAGGTGGAAAATAACATCAGGAGGAATTTGTTTGGAATGCTGATGAAGTGGGTGTATCTAGAGCTGCTACGCACTCCAAAATAGTGAGTGTACCCTTGCCTTCAGGAATTTGTACCCTTTCTGTTAGTCAATCATATCACCATGCTTGGATGTTGTGATATTATGAGCTGAAAGTGTTACACGCTTATGTAAGCGTAGCCTGGTGAGATCATCTCTACCTTGCAAGCTCACGAGTTGATATTTGCATCTTCATCTAGAACCTCTCCTTATCTAGAACACGTTCTAACCGCAACTGACAGTTACATAGCCTCTGATTGGTTCTTCGGTTCTGGTCGGAGAAGGCGGCATCTCTTGGAGCAACAAGTGGCAGTGATGGCAGAAATCATGATTGCGTGGTAGCTTCGGCGAAAGAGACATTTTGCTGCTTTTCTGACTGGATTGAGTGACGGCGTGTTATGCTTTTAGGCTGATTGGCTGAGGGAGCTTATCTATCAGGGCGAATACTCCGCCCTCTCACAGATATGAAAGGACATGCCTTCAGGGCTCATCTTTTGAACTGGGTCTCACCAGGCTAATGCACTGAATCTGGTTTTACAGGGACAAAATGTAACAAAAACACTTTATTTTTTTAAATCTTTTTTTCCATATCTTGTCGTTGAACAATGTAACCAAGGATCTGATGAAAAGGGTTAATTTCAGCTGGACTTTAAAGGTGCTATTAGCAGATAAAGAGCCATAATTTAGATGGTCAACAGATTAGATGGGGAGTGAACTCATTATGCAGCCTGTCAATACTTTATACCTCCTCTCAACTCATGTCTAATTTACGTACATTAGGTTGTTATGATGCCAAATAGCTCATAAATTGTGAATAAGCATTTGAATATAAAAGCAATTACACATAAAATCACTCATAAAATACAACTAGCCTTTCAAAATGCACATTATGAGTCACTAGACAAAGTCGCAGGATAGACAAAATGGCTCATAGACACATTTGATGGCCACCCTCAGAGATCAAGTGTCTCTGTGTGTTATTAATGGCTGCTGTCAGCCCCCACATACCACAATACTGCATTGCATTAATCTGAAGAGACATTGGGTCATTCTGGGTAATGTGGTTCTTTTTTTTTTATGCTGCTGCTCACTCTCCTGGAAGACTGACATGGGCTGCACCTGGAGGACTGAGGCAGAACAGTAAGCTATTGATTTCTGAATTAACTTGACAGGTTACAAAGCACACAGTGAACTCTAAGCAGCAGCAGTGCTGTTTGTTGTTCACCTGGTACCTCTTATTTTTCTGGACATTTTAGAGAGAAAAGGCAGCTGCTTTTAAGCATCATCCGCACGTTACACGGACGCTGTATTGTACCGTAATAGAGAGACAGACAAACGACTGTACCTGTACCTGTGCTGTCGTCATAGACCACCGTGACTGTTCTCCACTTGAAGAAGTGCACCAGGTCCAGGATGGCTCTACTCAGGGACGAGAAGTCAGGGAACAGGCTGACATAGTACGAGTCCCTGTTGTCTGACACTTGATGCTTCCACTTGGTCTGGATGTGGGGCACGCCCAAAGCATTGCAGATGGACTGGACCGCGTTGGCGGATGAGCTGTGTGACGGGCCAAAGATGGCCGCCACTCCGAGGGAAAGCTGATCACATGCTGGTGAGGTAGGAAGTGGAAAAAAATGAACGTGTCCGTTTCTTCACACTGTAAATATCTACTCACACACAGCAGATATCTCAGCTTCAGTGAACACTGAGTCGCTACAACTTTGACTTTACGATGCCGATCTTCTAAAAAACATGAATTCTTTACACTGCAAGAGTTCAGAAAAAGAGTTTCATCGCCATCACTGGATGTGTTCATTTCCTTTGAGGTAATAATCTCAGACATAATCTGAGGTTTTTAAGGATGTTTTGCCTCCCCCCGACTGAAGGTCCAAGGACAGGCAGCTGATTTGAGTACATATTGTAAAGCCCCTTGCGGAAAATTGTGATGTGTGATAAAAACCGACTTGATGGATTTAGGTTTTTTTCCCCCCTGAATATGTACAATATGTATTCCAAGCTTATTGTGATGTGCTGCCATCATTGTATCATCAGAATATAAGGAAATGTTAAAAGTATAAATCATTCTGTGAATTGATTTGCACCTTTTACATCATATTCTTATTTTTGTATTTTCAACGTCCCTTTTACATACAAGGTACTTAGTGTGAATAAGTGGCATAACTGCGGGAATCCAGTCAATAAAACTGACTGACAGAGATATTAGACTTCATCATTGGGTGTAATTGTGTGTAATTCCAAAAGATAAACACACACACTCGCACACAAACTGTAGATCCTCTGGTTGCAGGCCGATGATAGACATTTTGTTTGTACACTTATTTACCGTAAATTAATGCGTGTCGTGTTGGGATAATTAACTACAAATAAACAACCTCACCTTTCCTGGAGGCCTCGAAGCTGTCGAAAATGTTTATTCTCTGGATGTCATAGGTCAGCGTGGTGTTGGGGAGCAAGGTGCGGTTCCTGTTGATTGTGTTCAAGGCAAATTTAAAGGCGAGTTCCTCTGCTCCGGAGGGGCCACTCTCAATGGATTCAAATATTCCCCCTGAGGGATGCAGAGAAAAAGCAGAGAGCCAGTTGAGACTAAACACTTCCCCTTGGCGTAATTACAATAGATTCCTCAACTCCAGACACATTCAAGCAAATGATCGATGTGACGCTGGCAATTACAGCTCAAACAAGCCTTTTGAACATTTTTGGTATTTACTCTCTCACATTATTGATGGTAAATTGTTTGCTACTCTCTAATGCGCACTGACACATTAACATGAAATACATTTACATTGTGGATTAGTATTCAAATATGAGCTCATATGTATTCTGCAGCAGTCGGCGATGTAATTACAGGCAATTATCTGCTTAGTTGAGGTGAGTTCAGTGGTGGGTGCCCTTCTTTAACTCCCTCACTCAGCCTTGACAGGAAGGTTCACTCTCCAATTTTTTCACATCGATTTTAATGATTCTCAAATGAGACGAAAGAAGCTCAAGAGTGCACAAAGAAGAGGAATAAAGAGGTGAAGCACACAAAAAAAGGTAGAGGGGAGATGGCGAGGACTGAAGGAAGCAGGTCGGTGAAGTCGGTGAAATGAATATGAGCTTAAATACGAGCACAATTCCAATCTTGTGTAAATGACAATGATTAAAGATAAACAAGACTCTGTAAATGAAACTATTATTTCTGCTCCAAATTTCACACTCTCTTTTGTTTATGAATATTGTGCAGGCATCCTGATGAGTACAAAGCACACACACACACACACACACACACACACACACTCTCTCTCATCCACACTAAAGCGGTCAGGTGCTGAGCTGAATCAAGCGACTATTGAACACAACAAATCGAACAGCTTGTACCCTGCGTGGTTCCAATGTCCACTTATTTATTACTGGGATATGTCGAGCAAACCTGTTTTTCACTGGACGAAATGCAACACATTCTATGTTTACAAGTCGCACGATATAGTGGCGTGTTATACGTACACAGAAAAAAAAAAGGACAAGAATTTGAACAAACTCAAACTCGTTAAAATATGTATTCTTACTTCCATGTTGGGTGGAGCCCCTCTAATGTATCACTCAGGAGATTTGATCAGCTTTTGTTCGATTGGTTGGTTATGTATTGGCTGATGGGGGGTGATATGAAACACAGTCATGTATTTCACATGACCTATTTGCTAAATATGTATTTTTATGTGTAGATAAGCGTAGTCAACAGTATTATGGGTTAAAATGAGCTCTTTACTGGGGCAACATAAGTATTAAGTATGTTATTAAATCAGTAATAAACATGATTAATATCACACTGTGAATTGGGCCGTTTTGAATAATGAGTACTTTTAATTTCAGTGTAGGAAGTACAGTTCGCTGACCTAAATCATGTACATTTCCATAATGCATGTATTAAAAAAAAGGATGGTACACCAACATCAGTTTTTCAATGCCATAAAATTATGATATATGCTCCTAAAGAAGGCTATAAAACTTGTTTTAGGATAAACATCTTTAAACATGGGCGGCACGGTGGTGCAGTGGTCAGCACTGTCGCCTCACAGCAAGAAGGTTCCAGGTTCAAGTCCCGGCTCGGGTCCAGGATCTTTCTATGTGCATGTGCATGTTATACGCCTATTGTATGTGCATGTGCATGTTCTCCCTGTTCCTGCGTGGGTTCTCTCTGGTACTCCAGCTTCCTCCCACAGTCCAAAGACATCAAGAGGGGACGAGGCTGATTGATACTCTAAATTGACCGTAGGTGTGACTGTGAGTGTGAATGGTTGTCTGTCTCTATGTGTTGGCCCTGTGATGGACTGGTGACCCGTCCAGGGTGAACCCCGCCTCTCGCCTGAAGGCTGCTGGGATAGAGAGAGCCCCTCCCAACAACCCTTGACAGGATAAGCAGAAGAAAATGGATGGATGGATCTTTAAACACAATATCCCATGAGAGAGTACCACATTTCCCATACTCCTAAAGTGTAACAGTGACTTCTCTGATTGGTGGAGACTACTGTCACTGCTGAATTTAATGATTTTTTCCCCCTCTTTTTTCTAAACGCTCCGAAAGAAATATTCGATGGTCACATTTCCTCCGGTAGCTGAATTTTTCTCGGTGTAAGACTCATTCATGCTCCGGTCTGATCTAATGTGGATGTGGAGTAACAGATAGAATGTGAATGTGGTGAATAATATATAATAATAATTATGTTTATAATGTCGATATCTTTACGGGGTTGTGCATCCTCACTCACTCAAAGAGGAGAAGAGTAGATTTCATCAAGATTTCACGCCGGTGTGATCATAAATGGACATCGGAGCCCAGAAGTGAGTGAGCGGCTTGGCTTGTTATTTACAATGCTGTGGCTGTCTGAGACGTCTCGTTACCTTTCTGGTTATATGAGAATCAAACCTCATGATTCTCATTAAATGACAAAGTAAAAGCCTCAATCCAATAAACAAACAATATACGCCATTTCAGACAAAATGATTACCGCCGCAAAGTAAGGTGCTATTAATTTGAAATAGCTCCCCTCAGACTTGTCAATTATCCTGAGTTGAACTGAAATGAATAAAAGCTCCAGATGGTCCATTAGTGTAGCCCAGAATTCTAAACAAGGGAAAGCGAGGTTTGAACCGGCACTACAGTCGATCTCATTTTAAGTTATTTTACCTGATTCTTTAACCACATGCATGAAATGTTCTGGTTTTTACTGTGCAGTGGGAACACTTAAAAAAGTCTGTCATCCAGGACGCGTCTAATTTTGGCCTTAAATGGGGTCAGCGAGAATGATGAAAGAGTATTTTCACACCATCGCCGGGATGAAGTATGGAGGTAGTGATGAAGTTTTCACTGAGAATAGTTCTATATTATAAACAGCTGAAACAACTTTCCAAATAAACACAAAGGCAAGCTGGAACACTTTTGAGGATGGACTAAATCCTGAGAAAAGCTTTACAGAAATCTAACTTAAAAGAGAATAGATGAGGGGGGGGGGGGGAGCGAGATGAAAGGAGGTTGTGAGAGCCACTCTGAGAAACACTCTCGGAGACAAAGGTCAGGAGTCCATCTACGGCTCCCGTCCTCTCAGAGGACCGAAGTCAGTTTGATGAAATCCCTGAAAAAAAAAAAAAAAAAAAAAGTTTGAAGCCTTGCTTATTGATTCAATTACAGAGGCAGGGGGAGAAAGTGAGTCTGGAGGCGAAAAAGACACAGAAGCATTTTTTAAACGGGCGGAGAGAAAGAAAGAGGAGTAATAGACATAGAGGCTATAAATAGAGTCCGGCCACGGCGGGGAGTGACAGAAAAAAAAAAGTACATGAGGGCAAAGAAGATGTCATTAACTTAGCGGAGGAAGCTTTATCACTGTCACGTAGCACAGCTGCGTGTTGTCCCTTCTTATGTCTTTTAAATATAGTCCAGTACAGAACTGGAGGAGGGATACATGCCGCAGTGTGGGATTACAGACGCCGCGCGTGTTGTGTTTTCTTCCACGCCAGTGTTGCTATTCACGCCATTTAATTTCCTTGATTTGACACATTAATCTTTAAAATGAAGCAACACCTGAGAATCACCATAAAAGACGATGGGAATCACGTCCGTACGAGCTAATAGATTATTATTACAGCGCTGCCCCGGGGGAGCAGACTGAGCTCCACTGGCCTGTTCAACCACTCTTCATATGAGCAAAAGGGTATTAGGTTCTGCTCATTGGATTTCTTTGGCACTCTGTAAGAAAGGAAATCAAATACTTGGGAGATTACCGAAGCACAGAAACATTCAATTAGGTATGTCCACTGGGGAGGTTTCATTATTGGAAAATGACAGTGTATATTTGATAAATTGATTACTGTTCTATTTAATATTTGTTAGCAGAGTTTGTATCCTTCCAGAGAATGGATAAAGCAAAACCTTGTATTTGTTTCTCTGAAAACTGCAAAAATCAAAATGTTAATATGAAGGTTGAGTGTCCAACAAAATATCCAATTAGAGTGGAAAACCTGAAAGGTTGAATTTGAGGAGAAAAAAAAAATCAGATAATGGCACAAAATGTGCTTGGTCCAGCTCTTGGCGTACGATGTGCTTTCAAAACCTGCTCGCTGTGTGGTTACTGTGTCTGATATTAAAGGAACAAACCAACTTTTTAAGCAATACGTTTGGCTTTCCTTCCCAGACTCAGACACGAAGATAGATACCCTTCTCTCCTCTGCATGAGTTAGTGAGTAAGACCAGCTGAAAGCTAGTTAGCTTTGCACAGCGAATGAATGAATGAATGAATGAATAACGTCTACCGCTGCTTCAATCGTGAGCAGTGTTACAAGACAGGATTAGGAGGATTACTTCTGGAAACAAAGATCCTGAACCCGACCTTTTGCAATGACCACTGAGGTGGGTATGCTAACATTTCACACTAACTACCATTCATTATGCTAAGCTAAGCAGTGGTTAGCAGGTCTCTGCTCCACAACGAACACGCAGAGGAGACAAAGGGATCTGTTTTCCCATCTGGAGAGGATAAATATTAAACTTCTTTGACCCAAAACATGTGTTTCTTTAAGTGTTATAAGATACCAAGGAGAAATTGGACAAATATACTTGGTGTGATGAAGGGCGAAGGTTTTTTTTTCCGAGCTGGTTTTTCATATCTGTGTGTGATTGCACGCAAGCTTCAGAGTGTGTGATGCAAATGTAGCTCTGTCCTGCAGCATCCATCTCACTGTCCTCCTCCTCCTCCTACTACGTACTGGTGTGGCCAAACTGACTGCAGGTGTGTGAATTACAGCTGAGATAATCAGTGTGTGTGTGTGTGTGTGTGTGTGTGTGTGTGTGTGCGTGTGTGTGAATTATGACGCCACCATCACAGGGACTGGTGTGAATTATGGTGCAAATGAAAGCTCTGAGTGAGTTATGAGCTGGATAATCACCCTGACGAGAAAACAGGCCTGCTGATATGAGTGTCTGAATGTGTGCGCACGCGTGCGTGTGTGTGTGCGTGCGCGTGTGTGTGCATGTGTGAGAGAGAGACTGAGCAGAGAGTGGAAATGAAAGTGCTGTGTGGGAGGGTGTCCTCTTTGTGTAAATTTTACTCCCTTTTAATGTTGGTTCATATTCACTTGCGTATTTATTTCGGTTTCCGGATTATAAATTAACTTATTGGCTTAATTTCTGATCATTTGATTAGTAAATAGAAATCTCTACTCTCTATAATCACAAAGAATCGTAAAAACCTTGACATTCCCCTCTTTCGGTACTCACAATTCTCTGAACAAAGAGACACAAAGTGACACTTTATTTCTCTGCCTGCAGGGATGACTACTACTTCCACATAACTATGAATGAAAATAAAAAATGCTCTCTTTACCCAAGGATGTTCCTGTACAGTGGGAGATTGGAGTCAGATATGTTGCCATGGCAACTCAAGCATTCATGCTATGGTTGAGAAGCATCGGCAGTTTTGGAGTCTGAGCAGCTGATTGGTGGAGGAAGGGCGTTGTGATAGTGCGGATGGCCTGTCTCTGTGACTAATGACCAGCAACGCAGCTGCAAGACCACGGTGGGCTGAAGGGTGGGTGCCATGGCAACCGATGAACAACCCTGTCGTTAGGGCAAGTGGCCCAGGTATGCACATGCAGCTTCTCAGTTAGACACTGTGGCCGCCACCCACCACACCTCCCAACGCCCCCCCCCCCCCCCCCTTTCTTGGAGTCGGTGCTTGCAGCCAATAAACAGGAGGCAAAGTGATGGAAACCCTCTGTAAATATCCACTAAATTCCTGATGGGAACACTCCCTGACATGTTTGGCACTGAATGGGAAATAATGCATGAAGGCCTGCAGAGAGTCGCCATCCTTGGTCATTAATCTGAAGCTCCCCTCGCGGTGTGCTGACCTTCCTTCTCTGCACAAAGGCCAATTCTCTCTCTCCCCAAAGACCCTTGAAATCTTAGCAGGATGCTTGGCAGTGCTATATCACACAAACAAGCCAACATTGCAGCATTATCATTAAATTACATCATTCCGAATAAAACTCTTTGTAAAGAAAATTGTGTCTGGTAACTTTCTCGGGGCATAACTTCATTTGTTATACATATCTGTTTTGTTTTTTTTATGTGTAACGCCGGGGAATGACATTCAATTCTTTTGTTATCTAAAACCCAGACTGTGTATTTTTGTCATAAAGAATGAAAGACCTGCCAATAAAAAACACAAAAAAACTGGATTTACAACCTCAGAAAACTCCCTGGAAAACTAAAATCACACGTAGGACGAAAAGTCACTCAATCCAGTGAAGCAGTTATCAATTATTAACACGATCACAATCAATAGTGATAGAAAACTCAATATGAAATCTGTAGCAAAGACACAATCCCTCCTGTCACCCAAAAGCCTCTTGACTCCGGACTTGACAGTCACCTGACACTGCTGGATGTTAAGCCTCAAGCGCACTCGCACACTTGAACAGACACATGTGAAAACACACAATCACGCGCAAGGAAGATTGAGACTAAATAAACCTGTCAGGTAAGAAACAACTGAGTCCGGGGAAAGTGTGTGACTAATGTGAGGATTCAGAGCCTGTAGCACTCACAGCTTCCCATAGCTCCCTTCACTTTCATTCAAGGAAATAACGAGCTCTAATTTTGTCAAACGATCAAACTTATCAATCTCTCGCGTGCATTCTCGCATACTCAGTCCTCCTTTAGAGCTGCGTGCCACCGACTGCCTTCCTGACCCAGCTGAAAGCGGAAAACCAGTGATCATAGAACATGTATTAACTCTGAGTGCTGGCAACAGATGTGCTAATTTGCCAGGCTCTCTCTATTCATAATAATGTGCCAACTCCCTCCTCAAAATATGTGCTCATTTGCAAGGGCTCATTGTGGATGTACTAAACTACCGACTGACATTTTGTGTGCTAATTTGTCAAGCAGGGACCTCTTTTTGGTACTAATTGTGCCGAACTGTGAGTACACTTCCACGGGCCTTGAATTGCTGAAGTCCCAAATGACTTCTGTCTGCTGGCGGTTTCCAACCTCTACACTGCTCTCAAGTTGTGAATGCAACTGAAAAGAAACATCCACTGTGAGAATAAGATGTACAAGCGCATACGCTTGTCTGCGCAGGTGTATACACACACACACACACACACACACACACACACACACACACAAATATACATGCCTGCGCTTGAGATTAGAAGGGCTCTTCAAAGAAACACCAGAATGCACAGTGAAAAATGTAACGCACAGAAACAACTGCATTCTCTGGGAATCTAAAGGTTAGAAACATGAATAAATATGTGCGAGAAATATTTGTACTGCAATCTTTCTGCTTTACAGTAAAAGACATGAATACTTTGATATTTTAACGATCTAAAGGAGAGGCAGAGTAATTTATTTCATTTTAGAGGGAGTGAAAACCACTTGTGATGCAGTCAAACAAACTGAAACACAGACTTTTATTGGCAGCAAAGAAATCTAGCGACAGATTTGGAGCTTCAAGTAATATTTTCACTCTCTGCAAGCGTGTTTGTTTTGTCTTTACATTGTTTTTCTCTTCAACACATTGAAAATCCTCTTCTCACCGTATCTGACAGATAGTAAAGCTGAGAACACCATTTTTATTGCATTTTTCCCACCTGCCCAAATACCCTTGTGTGTAAAATGCAATATTCAGGGTATTACCATGGAAACAAGACTTACACACGCACACACACTCACAAAAATAAATAAAATTGAAGGGGCCAAATATACCTATTAGAATATAACTGCTGTTATCATGTAATAACACGCACGCATGGAAATATGCAAAACAAATATATTTTTATGGGTAGTAACAGTGCCATCTACATACGGAATATGCTTGAGGTGTACAATGCAGCTGCTGCAGTACTACAATGGTTTTTTCAAGGCCTCGTCTTGTTTGATGCACATTTATTTTGGAAAAATACTGTAGGTGGGCCCTTCCTATCTGAAATCTATTCCACAGATGTTGTTATAGAACAAGTGAAAGACCAAAGGTAGGCCGGTGTTGGCAGGAGTTCAAGAAGATTTACTAAGTAAGAGGAAACCAACCCTGCGACGGTGAAAACAACTTCAAACATCACATATATAGGTGTATATATACATATATGAAAAATAACCTAAAAATTTATTTAAATGAGAAAATCAACACAGTCCAAACAATCAAGGTCCCTAGAAAGGGCATCAAGTGAAACATCTAGGATTAGAACACAAGGAAATGACCACTATAAATCCACGATGACAGGACGAGGACGTGGAGAAAAGGAAGAGAACGTCTGCGAGCCTTTTGAACAAGGATGGCCAGAGGAGGTGAGCACCAGCTGCAGACGACGGCAGCGAGAGGCTCCAGACTGAAGTATAAATACGAGTATTCCCGGTACTACAGTCACAAGGTTATAAAGTTCAAATACATAACAGAAATCCCACAACTACAGTTGGAAGGTTTTAATGTCAACACAGAAAATATACGATTTACAGTGTAACATACAAGCCTGGGAGGGAATGAAGAGAACATTTCCTGATGCTTAATACCTTGCTTGTGCTTTTATTATTCCCCATCTTTCTTCCTTATCAAACAGCCCCGCAGACACACACACACGCGCACACACACACACACAAACACACACGTGCGCGCGCACTTTCCCTGTGAATTGAGTATATCTCACGGTGGCCTCGACAGGTGACAGATGGTGACCTCACAGCACCGCTCACTGTAAACTGAGTTTTAATCAAGCTCAAGCACGTGTGAGAGATGCTAATTATCTACAGAGAGAGGCGGGAGTCCAGCCTTGAGAACACTGAGACCGCGCGTGCGCATGTTTGTCTCGACTGAGAGAAACCCCTCAGGGCGTTATAATCAATTTATAGTGCTGCAGCTGCGATGTATGAGGCAGGATGGACGAGGTGTCTCAAACGTCCCTGGATACTCCAGTCCTCAAGCACCATTACTCACCAAAATAAATATAGACACGATCTTGACTTGAAGTTTTGAAACTAAATCTCTGACAGTTAAACATGGCGAAATGTGGCGAGGTTGATTTACATCATCCTGCACACTCGAATGTGTCATGGTATCATGTACAATTTTTTTTAACTTCTTGGTCTTTTCAAAGTTTATTTGATTTAAAAGGGACAGGGTGCGACTTTATATTCATTTCACGAATTATCTTCACGAAATAAAAAGGTGAATGGACCAGATTTAGCGGAAAGGTAATTCTCATTTGTAGTCCTTATACAATTAACAAGACACAATACAAAATACAAAATAGATAATTCCGAATACAAAATACAGGAAATGGAAGAATCCTGGATTAGTTACCTGCAAAATACTTTCAAGTGCAGTAATTTTGCCCTCAAGTAAAAGTGGCAGTTCTCCATTATCCTTATGGATTTGTTAGCGCTTCTTTAATTCTATTAGGATTAGGATCGATAAGTCCCAACCTTAACGGTTCATAAGTTTTGAGCAATGGAGTAATTCATACTTTCAATGGTGCCTACGTAGGCCTACATTTTTCAAACCACCCAACCCATCTGTGAATCCCTCCGAGATGTCAACCTGCAAAAATCTCTATTGTTCACTTAGAAGCAACGCAGGGGATCAAAAATCGAGAAATTTGAAGCCATTTTTTTCTCGCCACCAAATTTATGAACAATGTACTTTTACAGGAACCCAAACCATCCTATTTCTCCAATCCTAGCAGTGCGCACTGATCCCGTGTGTTGCTGGACATTCAAATGATCAAGCATAACTTTTCACATAATAGGAACGTTTCATGAGAATATGTTGCACTATTGAGCTATCTTGAACATTTACATTTTTAGCAATAAACTTCCGTGTTATTTGGAAAAAAAAAATGTGATCGCGAACGAAACGTTCAATTACGGCATCAATAACGTGCATTTAATATACTGCATATTAAAAGCCTGCGACCTTGATTGGCTGTGGAGAAATTACATTTATGTTGTAATTAGGTCACCGAAAATTATATGATACTCCATCACCCTCTGAGCTCCCTTCGCACTCATTTTAATTCTCACTGTTCTCTGGCTCATCAAAATGGTCATGTATTACACTCTTCCCATTGTCATTTTGAACAAAATGGCTGTAAAATGAGACTTTCTTTCTTGTAGAAGGGCAGATGTTATCTCCCGTTAGAGCCAAGAGGTCAAGAATTAATTCAGGAGGCGGCTCTTTAATGCGCACAGCTGGGTTTTTGTACTGCGATGGAAGGGGAAAGAGGAGGCATTTTACAGGGTTTCAGTAATCTAAAATCTTTATTCATATGGAGGATCTTGCGCCTAGTCAACTCAGATATTAAAATTTGAGAGATAATATCCCATTAATACAAAGATGAGACAATAATAGTTTGACACTTTATGCAAGACAAACAATTTAAATTCAATCTAGAATTCCATCCATTCAGTCCATCCATAAATCCTATTTATTTTGCATCGCCAAAACCATTTTTAATCATAAAATATGGACTAAAAGCAATTTACAGCCATGAGACAAATGACTATTGTCCACTAAACTGCACACCATTTCCTTTATATAGAATGTTAAACACACTGTAAAGTAAGTCCTGGTGATAAAAGCTGCACTGTTCAGACTGCATGGAAATCTGAGAGTGAACATGCTTTGAAATTAATGAACCAAAAAGTAAATGGAGGTTCGGAATGTGTATGTCACGTCAGGATTTGTGTCTTTGTGTACAAGGACACTGAAGAGGGCATGATGATAGTGAGAGTACAAAGTAGAGGGAAATGACCAGGAAACAAGCTGAGAGCCAAGAGGAGACAAAGACGCCACAGAGATGAAGGACAGTGAAGGACGGGGAGGGCTGGGAGAAAAAGAAAAGCAGAATGGAGAAAACAGCAAATACATGGTGGAAAGACTTGACCTTCCACTGATTCTGGATGCTGATTTGGTGTTGAAATTGCACCTCATTTAAAAGAAGAAGACGCAGAACACAGACTCTCATCCTACAACATCAAATAGGGCTTACGGCTCGTCGAGTAGCAACACATTCATACGCCCATCGACTGTTTTGATTCAGACCCGCTGTACACAGACCATCTGTTGTCAAAATAAAAACATATTCTATTGGAAGCACCCCGATGCACAAGGCATGCTGGAATATTCGGAGATGGTGAGTAAACTGGTGAGAAGAGGGTTTAAAAAAACGTTCAAATTTGAACTGCGCCACAGTTTTACAGAGCTTTCCGGAACCATAATAGCCTCCACCGAGGTAGTTTTGAAGCCGTTGCGTTTGCTAGGTTCTACAAAAAAAACGAAGCAGTTACCATCACTGTGGCAGAGTCTAACTGCAGTTGAACACCCCAGATAATTAAGGTTTACCAAACACTCCACCTCCATCTTCTATTTTAACACACGTTAATCATGTTTAAATGTAACATTTCACACTGACGACCCAGAACAACCGGTCCACCTTGAGTATCAACACATTGCCGCTGCTCTCATATAATATAATGTACTCACATATTGACCTACTGCTGCAGTGACTTTTTCTCAGCATTTCAATTCATTTTCCAGGATGTACTTTCATATAATAGATGAAAGTACATTTACATTAAGTAGATTATGGTTATTTTTAAGCACAAAAACGACATGCACCACGGAAAATAATGGTTGGGCTTAAAATACAAAATATTTTCCAGGTCGTGAATACGTGACCGACACGGTTGGAGTTATTTTTACTGCTTCATATCGATATAAAGAGGCTTCCACTGGAGTCGATTGTGCAAAAGAGTCAATGTCAGATGTCGAAGGCCATGACAAAATGGAGAATTGATTCCAAACTGCATTCTAAGGTCAGAAGATACCATGGTAGCAAAGTTAATTTATAGGAAATAACTTTCACTTGTTTTATCTCCTGAGGAAATATCTTTTGCTAGTTCCAAGTCTTGGTCAATAGAGCTGAAATGTGGGTACATGTGAAAATAGACGACAAAGCCGGGTATACTTTGGGGCGTGGCTACCATAAGATTGACATTTCATCACCGGGACCAAGGAATCAGGGTAAATGAACTTCCCCGTGCCTACATCCTTGTCCTAAGATGGTAACCCCTCCATTTGCATAAAAGCTGGCATCCAGTTGTCGTACAATCTCTTCACAGCATGCCAGCTTTAAAAAAAGAAGTCATGATCTCTGCAGGCCAAGCTGCAGAGCTGTAGGAAATACGCAGCAGGCAGATGGGTGTGTTGTCAGACAAACAAAAGGATAATTTGGAGATGGATGCAGCGAGGAGGAGCATGGAAAAAAAAACTAGATGAGAAAGAGAAACAAGAGGGAAAAACAGGGAATAAAAGAGGTCACTGGAGGCAGAATAAAGACACTCAATTAAATGAGTGAACTGATGGCTCATTAGACCTTAACGGACACCTGCACACCCCCCTCCATCAGCCGCAGGGCAGGAAAATGTCAGCTCCTTGTTTGGGTTCAACGGCTTCACATCAGCCACTGCTGTAAACAAACTACCTGATAAAATGAGCTACAGTAAGCGACTCTTTGCTGCAACGCTGTGTCAATTTTTCTTGCTTGTTCTACAAACACACAGACAATTGCATCGATCTGCAGCACCAGAGCAAAAGAAATGAGAGAGACCCAGCACACTGACTTTAGAGTGGTAAAAGAGCCAGAGGCTTCCTGAAAACTGAATTACGAAGTTCCTATTATATGTGTGCTCACTTTTTCCTCTATAAATAAGGAAAAGATGTATGGAAGATACATGTGAGAGAAGACAAAAGAGGTGAAATTGGTGGGAAATGGGAGCAATGCTTTAATCTCTTCCACTGATCTGCAGTCTGCTTTCTCACATCTGCTGGGGAGGAAATGCTTTTGCATTTTTAAAAACAAATAGCTGTGCACTGCTCATTTTATTATTGACTTATGTCTTCACCAGATCTTAGAATAGACTGTGCAAGCTGGGAAACTAATCTCAGTCTGCCCCCCCTGACAAGATGCTTTATATGAGGGTATAAAGTTGGGATTAGTGGGTCATATTTAATAAAAAGGGGAAAGTGGCTCCTTTTGGGTGTGGATGGCTAACAAAAACCTAAAAACAATTAAGAGGTCATTTGCTGACAAGAAATACAATCTTCACCTGTATAGATTTGTTAAAGAAACTCACCAACTACTTGGGAAACAGATAAGTTAGCTAGTTAGCTTAGCTGAAATGGATGATGGGGCATGGATGCATTCCCTCGCAAAGTTAAATACAGTTTTGTCCAGGAGGGTCTTTAGCTCACATTAGTTTGTGCGTAACATTTGTTGAGAAAAACCTTAACTGAAGTTATGACGTGGCTTTGAAAAGCTGCATCGAAACACTACGCCCAGTCAAGAAAGTAGTTCTGGATTATGTGTCTGACCCTAAAATATCAACATCTCATCATTTTCAGCAGTGAATGTATAACTTAACTATATTCTATCAATGCAAGGCAAAGAAGGTTTTGGGGGAAAGTGTATTTTATGACTTTTGAGACAGTTTTCTCGACTGCCTCTCTGCTAGCATTGCTGTAGCTAAGCTAACTAGCGGTTAGCCACCTAGTGGCATTCTGGAGCTCCTAATGCACGCAGAGGGAAGTGAAGGGTATTTACCTGCTTGTCTGATGCTAAAAATGATGGACAATAAATGTTTTTTTCTGAAAAAGTTGTCATGTTCCTCTAAAATTAGATCATTTTAATGTCTTTCGGTAAAGACTCTGCGCAGCTGACTTGAGCATTTATATCCAGAAGGTAGCCGAGACAAATTTGTATGCATTACCTCTCCTCCCCTTTCCTTTCACAAATACCCTCAAAGCAAAACGACTGCAAGAATGTTTTAGAGAGCCACACACTTAAATGTTCCTGAGCAAAAAAGGATGACGGACAGAAAAATGAAATTCAACATTGCAAGAGGAGACGTTTTGCAAAGCCCCGGTGGATGGCGGACAATAGCGTGTCATGCTGATTCAAAGAACACGATTTTAAGTAAGCCTGCCTCAATATGTCCTCCCACAGAGCCCATTTCCCCCTGTGTCCTTGGTTCACACAGAGAAATGTTCATACATCCAACTGGCTGTTCTGTCAGTGGGAGCCTGAATTTTGCTTTCTCTCATTCAGCTATAGTGGCTCCCCTCCTCTTCGTACTCCTTTATTCAGCTGGCTGGAGCTGAAGGTGAATCACCACATCCTAACCTGATCAGCACCCCACATCATGGCCAACACAGCCGGAGGGCTTTTCTGGGATCGATTGACTCCTGAATCCTGTGTAGTTTTGATGTCAATGCTTTTCATTTAAGGTGTATGTGCCTTTAAAAAGGTTTACTTGGCGTGGGTGTTTGGAATTCACATGTAATTGCTTTTTTTTTTTTTTTTTAGAGGGAATAGATGTGTGTTTTCTAACGATACCCGCCAATGTGACATATATATCACACCCTACACTGAAGAAATTATACATGCATATTGCACTGAAGTGCTATAGTGAGAAATAGATCCAACAAAAGGCAATCAATGTCACTGCGCTTGAGCAAACACACAGTAAACATTTAGTCTGGCTTCCAATTAGCACCACCAGCTTCCACAATAAGCTGTGTTTGTTTCTTTCTTTCTCACTCGTTTAACAGGTCAGTCGCTCATCATGACTGAAGACAAGTCTCTGGGGTTTTGTTGTTACAAGAGGATGAATACCATTAGCATGATATATATATTAAAAAATCATTGCAGAACAAACCCCAAATTGTTGATGTGCGTTTGTATTTGCAGTGAAACACAACTGTCGGTTAAAAATAACCACAATCTTAACTTGCCTCGATGTGAGTCATCCGTTTGCTCTCTGCGCCAAAACAACAACAACAACAACAAAAAATGATTTGCCATGCTTTTGTATTGTGTCATTTCAGAGGACAACTGAGGGCGAGCATCGTTTCCAGTAAGGTGTGTCCTTGAGTGGGGGTTTATTAGTGGCTGTTCTTGCCGCAGTTGAAGCAACTACCTGGCGTTCATAAATCCTCCGACTGTAAAAGGTGGAGATCTCTTAGTCTGGTAATGCCGGACTAGCTCCTCCCTTAAGTGGCATGGACGTGAGTCCTAAAACCTAGACTTAAGTTAGCATTGTTGAATGTCTAGCACCCCTGTCTTAAGGTCGATGGGATATCTGAAAAAGATTTTAACACCTGAGATGAGGTCTGTGATTCACGCTTGCTGACGATATTTAACATTTTGCGCTACGGATACGTGGGAGAAGGAGACTATTGCTTGCTATTAAGTTTCATGTATGATTTCAAGAATCATACATTTTTGGAGATAATTCTGCGGAACAAAACACGCAAACGTCAAACTCACAGAGTTTTTTTTGTAATATTAATAATAACAATGAGAATAATAATAAAAACCTCCCATTAGCTTTTGGTCAAGAGAGTCCTCTGCAATACTACCTTTTAGGTTGACCTACAAAAACACATCATCCCTGCACTCTATCACCTCCAGTACTGCACCACGTTCCCTCTTACACACGACGCATTCGGTGTATCACAGCAAGTGGATATTTTTTCACACCACTTAAAGCGCAGCCACCTCCTACTCTATACAGCTATCACGTCACATTAGGAGTCAGTTAGCAACTCACGCTGGGTTTTTGGAACGTGTCAGACGAAACGTACAGAGAAAATGGAAAGATCAAAGTACCCGCAGCTCGTCATTTGTTCAGTTACCTGATTAATCCAGTCTCCTACACACACATGCTCCTTAAAAAAAATACATGTGTGCATTCTCACAGATGGCAACCTGCGATAGTTACACACAAGCAGGGCAATCCAGGACTTGGCACTGTTCATGTGCCATGCTGCCAATTTCTATCTTTTTACATTATTCCTCTTAGCAAAACAAACATTGATTTTCTTCACAGTCTAGTGGAAGTGGAGACAGCCAATGAGTAAATATAGATAACGATGTGAGAAGCTAATAACAATATATGTTTGGGTAGCGTTGCCCCAAGTTTTTGGTTCAAAAAAAAAGATTTGATTTGCCAATTTGTCATCATTTTTCCCCCAGCACGGTACAGGCCTGTATCTGTAATTTCGAGTGCATTTTCACCTTGCTGATGCGATGCTGCTGACATTTATTCAGCTGCAGCGCCTGACTGCAGGCCTCCCCTTACACCGTCCTTTCTTTCTCTTCACAGTGGCCATCACAATATAGTAATAACACACACACACACACACACACACACACACACACACACACACACACACACACACACACACACACACACACTATCTTTACTTTGTATCTGCTCACATTTTACACCCTCTTTCTCTTTCTCTTATTTTTTCTTGCACACCTTCGAATTGTCCTCCAACTCTCGTGGTAAAACTAAGAGCAATATAACAACAACAACAACAACAACAACAGAAAAATCACCTGTCTTTTAAAAAAAGAAAAAAAAATCTTGCGAGTGTTTGAAGCATTGACCTTCAGTTGGTTCTGAGCTGGATGACCAGGCGGTGAGACATGCTGCAGCTCTCCTCTCAGGGCAGTTTTCTCAGGCAGACAGTTTCGCAGAACAAATTGCATACGCAACCCCCCCAGCCCTGATATCCAGGGAAATCCTTGAGCGACAATGACAGAAAAAAAGTGATAGGCAATGCAGAAGTTGGTGCCCCCCCCCCCCACACACACACACAAGGCAGCAGATGTGCTCTATTGGATTTGCAAAAAAAAAGAATTAAAAAATAGCTCGTATGTCAAAGAGGAGCCAGACAGTCATGCTAAAACTGGCAAACAAGGTCAGCTGTTTAAAGCCTTGCCTTCAGCGTAAATTATCAGAATGAAATTGACTGAAGCGGGAGAAATCGTTTACCTCACAGATACTTTCTATTTAAAAAAAAAAAACGGTGCGAAATTCCAAAAAAAAACAAATCCTTGAGTGCATCACCGTCGTCACCATCGCCGTCATCACTATCATCATCATCATCATCATCATCATCATCAAAAGAGCTTTCCTAACAGAGGTTCGACAGTGAGACCTCCGAAGGGCTGTTTTAGGAATCCATCTAGATACCTCTCTGCTTCAAGTCCATGTGTGCGGTGCTGAATGCTAATGTAAAAAAGACCTTTGTTCTTGAAACCCACGGTAGATATTTTTAAACCATGGAAATCATTTGCAAGCCGAGAGGAGATAGTTTCTATAAGCTATGGCAGGGGCAAGTGACACATGAATATTTTAAGCAGCTTTGCGCCTATTTAAATGTGTTTGCTGTGAATGCAGTGGCAGCAGGCCAGGGCACGGGGTGTTATCCGTAATTCCTGCAAACTAAACTCCAGCATGATGATAATTCAGGCTGGCGGACAGCAAAAGCACATAAACTTAATTAAGTACAACTACTCCCCTTGAGTTTGTGCCTTCTCTCCTTGCTTGTCCTCCAAAAAAATGTGTAATTTCACCACAGTTGAGCGGATGGAAAGACTTTTAAGAAACACAATAAAGGACTTTTTTTTTTTTCCTGGCACTGCAATTGTGGAAGTAGTTAGATAAACTTTCGCCAGAGGGGATTTTGTCTTTTGCCAAAGGACAAAACAAATGGGTTGATTTCCTTTCCAAAATGAAAAAAAAACAAAAACAAAAACAATGTTGTATTTTAGTCATAAATATTCCCAGATGTGACTGCAGTGGGGAAAATATAAACAGGAAATAAACTACTAAAAAAAAGAAAAAGAAAAAAAGACTAAAAAATAATAAAGAGCATCTCTGAGTCAACAAAGCTTTCAGTGGCAGCAGCTGACAGCCCATGGACATTCTGAGTCTGCCAGTGTTGTTTGAAGATGTTGGTGATAATGTTATCACCCAACCTAACACACACACACACACACACACACACACACACACACACACACACACACACACACACACACACACACACACACACCAACTACGGTCATCAGAATTAAAAGATTGACTCAATCTCATTGCTGGCTCTCTGTCTCTTCAACGTCTTCCAGAGGCATTTTATGAATAAGACGCATGTCTGTAAATAAAACTCAATCATCCGCCATGATGACTCATTGCTCGTGTGACTGAATATTTGTGACAGGGGGCTCTTTTAACTTAAGATAGCCGCCACATGATGCTATACTTTTAACGCCGCCCTGTATTTCCATCTCAAAGTCAAGCCAAAAAAATGACAAATGAACTTTCGCAGCAGCAGCCTCTAAAAATACGACAGCGCAGAATCAACGATGTAAAAAGGTCAACTTACAATTTCTCCTTCATGTCAGAACACCTTCAGGTGTTAAATGTAATACCAAATGCCTACTTTTTAACTCAAACACATTCGAAATTGTTTAACTTCTTAAAGTGTTAACTTTGCAGCTTATGCCTACTTGAGAGGAAAGAAAACTGACAACTGGAAAAACATTTCCTCAATGCAGATTCAGTAGCTACAGAGTCTCATTTAGTGCTCTCAGAAGGGCAAGAGCGAACAAGTTATAAAAAGGGAATGTTCTCTCGAGTGGGTTTTATTACACCCTGTAAGAGCTGTACCATTTAAGTATCTACGTAAATTAAATATCTGTAAGAATCAAACTGAAGTGTGAGCACAATTGAACATATTTTCCTTCTTGTTTTTTTTTTTAAACACTTGTTGCCACGTTGCGTGACCAGGAAGGGTCGGCCGTATTTGGGCGTTACTGTATGCGTGTGTAAAGGTCTCAGTCTGACAGGGGAACAGTAGTTACACCATACGAGCCGCCAATCTCGGCAGGATGGTACACGGGACAGGAAAGGAAGAGGAGGGCCCAGGGGAGCTGACCTCCCCGTTTACCAGCCCTTCTCCAGGAGCAGCTGGGATTATCTGCTGAGCAAGCATATCCAGCAGTACAGGAAATGCATTGGAAAAGGACCAATGGGCTCCATTGTCTCTAAATGCATTTGTTTTTTCTTCTTCTGCACGTCTCACAGCACACTGACATATATTTTCTCTGTGGGATAACATCACCTATCTAAATCTATCCTCGTCTATATTTCTCTTTCGGAAGCTCCTTTACACGCAAACACAGACAGAAGCATCCTTCGTAGGAGATCAATTACACTGAAGGAAAAAAAAATCATTCAAGGGAGAGAAAGACTGGAAGTGGATGTTACTTCCCTGGAAGAGATAAAACTGTACAATAGCCCGCTGAGTAAAGCTATAGAGACGATTTACTGCACTGTCCTTTTTTGTTCTGCAACGAGCGCCGCTGCCAGGAGGACAGGTCGCTGTCCGAGGTGCTGGATGAGCGTTTCCAGCTGCTTGTTCAGGACTATGGACAGAGACCAGGTTTCCAGAAGACAAAAAAAAAAAAAAAAAAAAAGATGGAGGGAGATTTGGGCTCCCTCGCAGCAAAATATCTCAGTGACATGAATCACCTCTTATCTCGCATGGATATTGACACTGATACCAGATGCCTGGAGGTTCCAGCGTGCATGGGATGAGGTCACAGGCAAGAAAAGTGAGACGCAATCTTATCTGCTGTCATTAGACCAAAGAGAAGGGCAAAAAAAACTGAAATAAAAGAATGTGGCACCCTCATTTGGAAACATCAAATGTTTATGCAGGGAGGTGAGGGATCATAGCATCGACACCCGGCGTCTGTCAGACAACGTGTGAGACGGGAAATCGCTGGTCGGGCTGAGTGAGGGTGCAGCAGGAAGACAAGCACATCCCGTTGCCATAGCGGCGGCTCATGCGGACGCAGCCTGACTCTTAAATAGGACCCTCAGGGGGATTTGGAGATTGTAAGGATGTGTTGTCAACACTTGGTGACATCCGCTGTTGGGGGGTGGGGGGGGGGGGGTGTGGTGGGGTGGGGGTGGTGGTGGTTGGGGGGGCTCTCCTGTCCTGTCACTCTTAAATGTTCTTCCGTCCACACCACAGACAAACGCAGCCACCTTATGTGTTCATGAGACAACAAAAAAATCAATTATTTTAAAATGAACTGCTTTGTTTTCAAGTTATGGATCAGAAGCATCTGACAACTGTTGAAGAAATAGTTCCATAGCTTACTTTTTCACATTAATCCCAGTCCCCCCATCAGGACGTGGCTATATTGACCACCGAGAGTCACTAAACCCCATGCCTTTTTAAACGACTTTGTGTTTTACTTTACCAGGACTTGAAACATGACTCAGCTGATCCACAGTAGCTTTAAATCAATGCTAATAATGAATCAAATCAAACAACGGGAACACACACACACACACACGCACACACAAGTTCATGGGAGGTGGAGTCACCGTCAGTGGTGACAGGTCCTGGTTGCATTGATCGGTCCTGTGTTTAGGCAAAATTTAGGCTGCTGCAGAGGAGACGCGGTGTCAGTGACGTGGATGTATGTTAGCGATTTGTCGATTGACTTTCATCAGTTCTATCCAAAGTGATCGGTTGCCTTCTGTTCCACATGCTCGCAACATTTTCCATCAAAGTTACTCCGGAAAACACACTCCTTGTGTGAGTCACACGTATAACACTCCTAACGACAGCAACCAAAGGTGATAGAAATACCGCTGCAAACTATTTTGAACAGCGTTAGTTAAAAGGTAAATCACTCCACAGTCAAAAACCGGGCAGGAGTGGGACTAAAAGCCTCAGTAGGCGTTTGCACCCTGTGAGCACCATCCCCGCGCGCGCGAGTGTGTGTATGTATAAATATGCATGTGTGTGTGTGTGTGCGTGCATGTGCGTGAAGACATCGTCACAGACGAAATCGCACCATAAACAAGTAGAACCTTACCAAATCTTAAGACGTGTGGCATCCCGCGAGAGTAACCAAGAAACAGCAACAGAAGCGGGATCAGCCTGAGGTTGGACCTGAAAACGAGACTGGTTATCATCAGATGAGGGGAGGTAATCTTCATGTTGTTTTGAAAAATGCACAGTGGTTTATTCCCCCCGGTGCGCGGGTTCGATTCCCCCGTAATTCTTGTGCGGTCGTCGGGCAAGGCAGGGTGACGGCGGCCCTGGATGCGCAAGATCACGGCATGGTCACTTGTGCTTTCCCTAAATCCATTAGCAGTCCCGGCATGATTCCTTCCCCTGCTCCTCTTTCACTGCGCCAAGATACAACAATCCTCCGGGTCGAGGGAAGACGGGACATCCATGTCGAAGGATACGGATCCAGTGGGGAGGGGGGAGCCCAAGCATGGGCTGTGTAGGTGAGGTATTGGAGAGGGTTTGGAGAAGGGGATCAAGAGCGCCAAGCAGAGGATACAGCAGCGATATGCAGCCCCCTATGAGGCGCTCTGGGTTGCTTGCGCTCCCATTATACTGCACTGCTGCACAAGCTCTGACGTCGAGCCAAGGTTAGTGTTGTGAACGCGCAGCAGAGACAGAGAGAGAGAGAGAGAGAGAGAGAGAGGGAGCGAGAGAGAGGGAGTAGGAGGAAGAGGAGAGCAATTGGTGGATGGCGAGAGAGAGGAAGGGTGGCGATAAACTTTCATTGTATTCCTGTTCTATAACTTCAGGCTCGCTGCGTGTGAAGATGGTTAAAAAAAACAAAACACCTTTTGGTTCTTCACATGCAACAGTAAGTTGGAACAGCCGCCCCCCCCCCCCTCACAAAAGCATCTATGATGATCATCTCTGATAAAATGAAATAAATGTGTTTTTTATAACGGTAATCAAAAGATATGAAGGCAATCAAACGTGATTGTCCCGCGGCTAACCTCTGCCAGGCTTCCACTCGTTTATCAGCTGAGGATCTCGGTTCAGCACCACGGACAGAGATCCAGCAGCCCCCAACACAGCCTGGAGAAAACAAAAACATGTTGATGCTGACGCATGTTTTAGACAATTGGCTAATTCGATGGGCATTTTCCTGTACTTGGTATATGGAGAAAAATCTCTACACACATTACATTGCACAGAAAACTGTAACATCTGCACACACACACAAGAGGGATATAATCTCACGCCTGCAGGATATCATTGCAGCGATTTTTCTCCCGTACACCCGAGTAGGACAGGCATAAGTAGACCCAATTTATGTTTTGTCATTCACAAATTCCCTTTCTAAGCCAATTTTATGGGATTTCAAGCAACAACCTTTGAACAATTTCCACCATCATTGCAGAAATGTGGGCGGAGTGGGATGAAAGGAATTAAAATTGGCAGAACAGCAAATCCATAATATCTACAGAAGCTGCCGAAAGGCACGAATATTTAACCTATGCAAATAACTCCACTTTAGACTTAAAAGCCTTCCAGCAACAGACTATTCTTGAGTGTGAGCCATGCGTCGATGTGAAGGTGGATGTGGGATACGCACACAGGATCCAAGTGTTGTTACATTTTATAAGCAAAGACATGCCATATCTCTCCGGGCTGTAAGCAGGCCTATCTGTGTGATTAACACATTCAAACAAGGCTGTTTCCTCTATGAGTTGCACGAAGAAAGATGGATATCTGCAGCTCTTGCATGGCACTACATACTATTGATTTAGCACTACATGCACCTTATCAGCGTCCGCCCCCAATGAGCAGCACTTCATGGGTCGATGGAGCCACTGGAGCTATAGGTACAGCAGCAGTGTGCACATGTCTCGGGGGGGGCAGGCTACTTTATCCCAACAGAGACGTGAAAGGAACTCTTTGATCGGCGCCACCAGGGTCCAAACTCTGGGTGAACACCATCATTGTGTGACTCATCTGTGAATGGCTCGCTTGTACATTGAAAAAAAAGGTCACTACATAAGTCCTGTTTGGGGTTTTGGATGACCTCATTCTTCCCGTTTACAGTAGATGCTGAGAATTTCGAAGAATTACAGAAAAATGATCGCGCTTTTGATTTACAGTAATAGGCGGCATAATGGTTTCGTAACAGAAGTACACTGCACTGTTGCTGTCTGCTGCCAGCATTTTAATGTAAACTTAAACTAAACAGAAGGTGATCTCACAGTACAAATACTGTAAATTGCTAGCATCACTGCTGCCATCCCCTAACCGTTATTTTTACTTGAACATCATTTTCAGCATCTCTTTATCTGTGTGTGTGTAGATAAGTGTAAGCGCCGATAAGGAAAGCATCCCAACGCTCCTCACTTTTTACTGAAGTGCTACTCCATTGTGCATTACCGCATTTGTCAAATCCAATTCACAAATAAAACCCTGATGCATTCAAAAAGCGACGACGGCGTGAGCTAAAACAAACTAAATGGCGTTAGATGGGATCAAGTATGTGGCGTGAACATCGACTTTGTGTCAGTTTGCGTGGGTCTGCACACCAGCACTCTGCAGTGCGAGAATATCAAAGAGAATGGCACTCATCATTCTACCATCTGGACCATTAGCATAATTATGGAGGAATTCAGGGTTTGTGCACAAGTCAACAGAGCTTCATGCGCCATGAAAGGAATGCTCATTGATCTCAGGGATATGACATCGAGGCAAAGGCAGGCTGGTTTCCTCTTCAAGTCTCAGTGCCCTCTGGCCCAAACCTCTGTTAATGCTAAGCCCTCAGGGTTTCCCTACAGGTAAAGGATGATTATGGTATTTTTAAACCAGGGGACCTATTTTCTCATGTTTTGGGGTCTAAATAATTAATGGGAACAACAATTTTAGGAACACTGAGAGGAAATACTATGGCCAGCAACTATAAAATAGTTGCAACATGGCAAATGTTCATGTAAAATTTATTTTTAATCTTTTTTGCCCTACCCTTCATTTCTTTTACCAGATGCTGTATCACCAAGCTGTCCAGGTCAACGCTCCACCCCCTCCGCTGCTCTGGGGATCTAAGAGGACTATGACAGGCTTCTTCCATCCTGCGTGGAATATTCGACCGCACTTTTTCTTACATTGGCAAGTTTCAGTTTCACCAGGGGGGATGTAGCACATACAAGGCTCAAGCTATCTCCCCCAGTTCCCCCTCTTGACCAGAGGAGGCGCAAGTGCAGCAACTAGGACACACGCCTTCATTTGGCTTCCCACCTGCAGACAAACCCACCTGTGTCTGTAGGGATGCCCAAACAAGCCAGAGGCAACTCGGAGAATGGAACTAGCAGTCGCCATGTCGGCAGGCAACACAACAGAAAGATACACTACCCATTTTTATGTTTTTGCAACCAATGGAAAGGATTCATCAGTGCAAACATTAAGAGACTCTGGAATGGTGGAGTACAGAGAGTGAAGTTTAGGGTTATATAATTTTTTTTTTTAAATCAACAATGGTTTTGTTTGCACATTTCCAAAATGATCTGCACACCAGGATCATTTTCACAATGTTGTCAGACACTTAGAATAACAACCTGAGCCTGTCAGCAGCAGAAACAAACACCTCGAGTGGATGTACTTTGACATGGACAATTGCTCCTTGCAGCCATTTGGCGGTTGTTGCAGTTATAGCATTCTCACTCATTATTGATGCTGTTCCAATATTTGTAATGCCAATTACTCATTCAGGGCCCAGCAGATGGAAAAAACATGACTCAGGTTTAAAAATACAAGAGTTATCTTTTAACGTACATGCGATTTGCAGAATCTAATTATATCATTCTTACTTAATACTTGGTTTTCTACGCCTGCACTTCTGCACGGGGTATTTAGGGTCAAACAGCTACATCTCTAAATATTTACCCAGTTGGTATTTTGATTTGAAAAAGAGGAGCTGATGTGACATGATACCATATCATCCCCCACAGCTGTACCAGTAAAAAAAAAAAAAAAAAAAAAAAAAAAGGTTTGGGCTGAAAACTCAGGCTTGTGTAGTTTTTGAAGGTCTTAGGTTTGTCAAAGAGATGAGATGCACAACTACACTCTGTGCTGTGACCTTGTTTGAAGTCAAATAGAAAAAGATCTAGTGTGCTACCTTGTTTGTTAAAATGTTGGACCATAATCTTTTCCAAAGAGTCATAATAGCAGTTATAAGTGCTATTGGCTGGAAATCACTGTACTCTTGAGGACATGGTTTATTGAGAGGGGTTTAATATGAGATGTCTTCCAAGCTAATGGAATGATATAAGTGTCAGCAGGCAGTTGAAAGATACTGTACGTTGCCAGACAGAGACCAATTCCCCTATAAAAGATTTTAAAACAATAGCGCTACTTGACTCAGGGCCAAGGGCTTTCCTGGGGTTAGTACACTGGAAAATGCGCCTGACTTCATCCCATTGACTGTTTAAGAAGCGGAAGGAACAAGTGGGATGTCACTCATTGGTTGCTGAGTTCCCTCTTTGAACATCTAGGATGAGGTGGAGGAGCTGGAGACACCGGCAGCCACGCCCTAAATCATTCTCTGATTTATCATTTATTTCACTCTACATGGGGCTGTAATTTCTAAAATGAACATCATGCTGCATTGAAAAGGACTTGGAGACTTAAACTCATTAAGAAAATGTCAACGGTGGTCATAAATCACAGTGAAAACTAGCCTGTAGTTAGACTTCAAAGAGCCATCACAGAAGTCGCCCCCTAGTGGTCACTAGAAAGGATGCAGGTTTAAGACACTTGAGCTTCACTCACCAGACAATTCAGCCACAGTCATGACAGTCCAGTACTGGTGAATGGAATGGTTTTAAATAGCTCTGCAGGTTTGTGGCAGAGTCCTAAGGAGAGATGAAGTGATTTAAATGTCTGCCGTCCAGATGCTAGCTGTAGCTCTCTGAGTGTCTTTAAGTCCTTTTCAAATTGTCTGTCTTTGAAAAAGTCTTAACTTTTCCTTGCGGTGATGCTTCTTTTGATATCTCCGCTCCCATGCAATTTTAAATTTGAATAGCTCTTGGGTAGATGTCACAAAAATTAATATCGTCCCTAATTACAGTGTTACAGTGTTAGTTTTTTTCCGCACATTTTTTCAGGTCGTCCAATCAGACGCTTGAAGCTCTGGCCTCCTCTCATGTCCTCATTTCTCTTTCCTTGGGTTTAAAACTGGTTCTTCTTTTAAAAATTAGGATTCCTTTTAGCACCCTGACAGAGGCCAGGAGAAAAAACTGTTTGGATTATAATAATTTCAGTCCCATCAAGCTGTTTTTTTTTTTATAGACACATTATGCAGCACATACACCTCCCACAGCTGGACTCTTCCCACGCTAAATAAAAAGGTCTCAACCTCACGCAGAGCATCTCAACAGTGAGACTACACACTGTACGGTAAACAGACGTCACTAAAAATCATTTCTAAATACACCGATCCTTCCACCTTTTGCATTTCCCCCTCAGCTGGCAACCCTGTTCGCTCTCACAGGGGGAAATCCACTTCTGTCAAATAGGGAGAAAAAGTAGACGGGCATGTCTATTTGAAGCCGGCTCTGAGTGAAATATGATAAAATTGCTCTGGATACTACCTTGAAGTTAAGGCTCTCGACCCCTGTTTCCTTTACCCAAAAGACCCTCTCCACTCAGAGGGCTGTTCTCTAATATCACCATGGAGGATGTATCTCCCTGGCTCCCAGTCATATTCACTCAGGTGTGCTGTCTCATGCCGTGGGAGTGGCGAATCTACTTGTTAATTATTCCCGCTCTTTTAGCTCATTATGGCTGGTAGGAGAGCACCCCTGTGGCATCTAGCAGATGTACTCCCTTTCTTTTTTTTTTTCTTATTCATGATCAAACCGTGTCAGTTTTGAAGGAGACCACAAATTAGATGAGTTTATACACACCCACTTGCTTGTAACCCAAGGAGAGTTCCATATGAGCTGGCTGGTGTGTTTATTCAAACACCATTCATGCACTGGGTAATGCAGAAGGGACTTTATGCAAAAGAGAGATAACCACTGCTAAAAGCCTTCTGTCATTCTCTCTCTCTCTCTCTCTCTCTCTCTCTCTTTCTCTCTCCCTCCCTCATTCCCTTGCTCTGTCACACAACAGACTGGTGGAAAGATAGCATTGGCAAAGAGAAGGATACCATGGAAACGAGAAGCTGATGCACTTTGAATGGTAAGACCCTGAAAGAGAAGACATTCATTCAATTCAATTGCCCTGGACTAAAGGCTCATCTCTGCTGCATTACATTATTCTATATGTTAGGATTTTATTTGAACATGTTTGGCTACATAAAAATAACTACAGTCTTATTTCATCAGCCTATTAAATCAGAGTAAAGACGGTTTAACACAAGACCACGTTTTATCTACTGGACACACACACACACACACATGCACACGCACACGCACACATTGAATAAACCTGTTACTTTCCCCAGCAACAGTACCACAGTAGCTGTTTCCTACTAACGCACCATACCATGTGCATTTCACTTGTGATCATGGCAGTTTTTTAGTTTAATATAATTACAATTCCCACTTGCATTTTTGCTTCCGCTTTGCCTTTGAACATCGGCGCTGGCCTATATATCTTGAGCAGTGCTGTCAATGAGATCCGCAGAACCTCAGTGGGAATACACTCTTCAGAAACGACAATTAGTCAAGTGAGACAGTAATTAGGACCTCTCTGCACACTGTCACTTCCAGTTAGTGCTGACAGATGCCCGCAAATCCCCCCCTCTGGTAGCTGCAAGAAGGCTGACTTACTTTTGAAGCTGCACCCTGACGTTACGATGCAGCTGCCATACGCAACTTATCATACCAGTGTTTTACTTTTCAAAAATATGGTCATTTGATTGGTCCGTCGCGCGGTTGTGATCACCACAGCTCCATTACACAAACAATATCATTACAACAGCTTCAAATTCTGCGAAGAACATCAACGCTCGAGTCGAATTCAAATACTTTAAACGTAATAATTAATAGTTAACAAGCTTCCTTCTGCAGTGAAAAAGATATCACAATATACAACAACTTCAAACAAGCATAGAAATATATATGCCAGTGAAAATATTCCTCAGTTCAGTAAAAGCACAAGCCTCGGGTCAAATTTAATGAAAATGCCTACAAAAGCATAGAAAAAGCAAACAGAGAGCTGCACTTGAATATTTGAAGTGAAACGCAAGATTTTGGTCTCATTGGAGAGATAACACTGAAGTGAGGTCCCCATCAGTCAGAGTCAGCTTCAGTGCAACTGGCATTAATTAATCGAAGATAACTATTCTTGCTCTTTGAATTTCTTTTTCTTTCTTTTTTTTTTTTTCCCAGGTCCCTGCAGATGAATTTCCCTGGAAGATATTAGCTGGAAAATCCTATGGCGCCACAACATCCAGACTTAACTAGCTGAAGTTGATAAACTATCACAAACTATCACAGGGAGAGAATATTTCACATGTTGAGCCAAAAGTCTTTCAGGCAGGGTAATAATATATCAGGGAGACATTTTTTTTGGTCACATACCAAGGATGAGAAGGCTATAACGTTTTCTTTTTTGTGCTTATATTTAAATTTGTACAAACCCTATCATAAACTTTGTATTATTTTTGTTTTGCCACTATCCGCCTCGCTTAATTCAACAAATTTGTCATATTCCTTTGCTTGTAATTTTGCCAAAAGTACTGTATCGTTTACAAATGATTCGGTCAAAACGAATCCATCCATCCATCGTCATCTTCCGCTTATTCCTTACAAGTAAGGGTCACGGGGGGGCTCTCTCTATCCCAGCGTCAACGGGCGAGAGGCGGGGTTCACCCTGGACAGGTCGCCAGTCCATCGGGCCAACATACAGAGACGAACAACCATTCACACTCACAGTCACACCTACGGTCAATTTAGAGTATCAATCAGCCTCGTCCCCAATTGCATGTCTTTGGACTGTGGGAGGAAGCTGGAGTACCAGAGAGAACCCACACAGGAACAGGGAGAACATGGAGACTCACACAGAGAGATCCCACGCCCCAGGACTCGAACCCGGAACCTTCTTGCCGTGAGGCCACAGTGCTAACCACTGCACCAACGTGCAGCCCTCAAAACAAATCGTTTGGTTAAACAAACTGAACTGAATCACTTACTGAAATGATCCGCTCTTTTATCAGCTTAGCTCTCCCTTGGGAGTGGGTGAGCAATGCGCTATGATTTAACGAGATTCGTTGCACGTGGACAAACATCTGGAATCCCTCCCCGAATGAGTGTATCCCCTGAGCTAACTGCTAATGTGTAGCGGCCCGCTACCTAGAGACAACAGTTTCAAATACTGTTAAGGCAGGTATCACCGAAAACCCATGAAGTATACACAAAATACACAATAAATCCCAAAAATATACTACATGCACTTCACACAGGCGGATAATCTTTTTTTTTATTTTACTGTATCGCCAGAACAAGGATGCAACATTACACACCAAGTTACTTCCAGGAGAACAACAATCACAGTCTCCAGTCAGCCTAGAGCAGCAAACTCTGCTCAGTCTGCTTCACACCGGAGGACAACAGGGGACAACAGATCCCAGCATCACGGCCACGGACCACCAACGGGTTCCTCTTACCTCCTCAACTGCAGAAGAATGTCATTGCTTTTCAGCTACAAACATACCCAGGAGGCAGCACAGTTACAGCCACATGAACACAAACGAACACCCAGACAAGTTTAAACAGACTTTTTTCGATAAACACAAACCAAAAATGTGAAGCTGACTCATAACGAGAGGGGAGAGACTCACCGGTGCTGCTGCTGCTGAGGCTGAGCAAGAACACACGTGCCAGGGTTTGCTCTTCCGAGGTATTGCACAGTGGATGTGAATGGTTTAAACTGCTGGAATGATGCTCAGAAAGTCTAAGAGTAATCCTGAAAAGTAGAACAGATCAAAATCACAAAAAAACAGTGTTCGTCTCTGACATTAAGCAAGAAAACTTTTAAAATGTGATTCACAACATCAATCAATAGGTTCGGCAAGCAGTAGTGACACCTGTTGTAAGTGAAGACGTTTTTGTAGTTGTAAGTCCAGAACAATTGGCCCGTTAGGTGGTCATGTGAGTCATTGGCCTCAGTTTCAGGTCGTTACCCCTCCCAGTCCTCTTGGGGGGGGGGGGGGGTGTTCGGGTCACCTGACTGAAGGGGTGAACGCTGGCTGCACCTCCTGGGGAGGGATTTAAAGACGGCATTGTAGGTGGGTGATAGGTGGTGTCTGAGGCACCTAACACCCACCTACAATGCTGTCCTTACATTTTAAAATGTATCCTCTTATTTCTTTTTTTTTGTGTGTCTTGATAGGCAGTTGTTAATGTCATGTAATGTCTTGCTGAGTATAGTTGGTAGAGCCAAATCAATATTGGTGATTGCCTTGGCATTTCAAGCCCCTTGTTATGGGTGCTTGTTACAATAATGCACTCGTGGAACAGTTTATATATATATGTATATATATATATATATATATATATATATATATATATATATATATATATATATATATATATATATATATATATATAGTGAAATTTTATCTCCCAAAAAGACCATCCCAGCAGGTGCCTTATCTTGTTGAGCTAGTGACAGGAATATGAACCAAATGCATCAGACTTTATAAGGTATATCATAGCATATCGTTGCCTTAAAATAATCAAAGTAATCGCCTGTCATTTTTTCAAGTTTTTCTGAAAACACACACAAAAAAATGGAGACAAAACATCATAAGGAGTTGTTTTGGGCACAACAAAACTCAGGCAATTATTTTAAGAAGGTGACGATATGGAAGAAAACATTAATCCAATATGGCTTCCACAAAACAGAGATCCATACTGAAAGATTTGTTTTGTAGTATCTGAATTCTGGATTTGTTCTGTTGCACTGCAGTCATGAACAGTGATGGCGGGGGTGATTATATTATCACCAAAACATGTTTGGCCGAATCACATTTTATTCGAGACAAATACATTCCTCCTGGATGGCTCCAATCATGTTTCACAAAAACGCAAAAGAGAGGCAATGCAAGTCAATGCAAAAATGTTCAAATGATGACCCTCAGATGGCAAAGCTGGCAATCTGAAGGGATTCATCCGTGCTATATCGAATGAGATTAATCAAAAGTGAATATAAATTTCACATAAAAGAGGAAAAGTTAAAAAAATAAATATTTAGGCTTTATTTCTTCGTTTATTTTGTATGAGTCATCTGTCTGTTCTCGTCAGGAAAATAAATGTTTTCTTTGCTGTGTGGTTTCACATCTTAGGCAATCATCAAACACACACAAACACACACACACACACACACACACACACACACACACACACACACACACAGGCTGATTGGATGGCGGATGGCTGGAGTTGTTATTATAGAGCATCCAGCAGAGTCTGGTTTGCAGGATAAGGATGTCCTTACAGGGCATTTCTCAGTAAGAATGATGAGAAAACAGCCCCCTGTGTGTGTTTGTGTATGTGCATGAGAGAGGGAGAGAAAGAGTTTGAAAGTGAGGAATAGACAGAATATGGACAGTTGCATCTGTCTGCCTGCATATTTTGGCCCTGAAATAGAAATCCTGGCAATGCTTGCAAAAAGTGACTCCCCCCATTGGAATAGTCAGTGCCAAGGGCTTGCCTGCAGAGGAAAAGACTGAAAATAAGAAAGGAACTCAGATGGCCTTTTAGCAAAGACATTTCCATCTTTGGTGTCTATGAATAAGCGCATGGGCTAAATGCCATGGCCTACCGTATATGCCATACATGACATGATCGACATAATCACAGGGAATTGATTTCGGCATGTCTGAGCGCAAAGACTACTGGGTTCACCTTCCGTCAACGTCAACAGTCTTTTATCTTTTCTTTAGTTTCACGTAGATTTTTTTCCCCAAAGTTTTTAAGTGGAACTACAAGCTCACACCCTAGACCTTTTATGTTTTCACTTCACTACTTAAGTGTTCTGTATTTCCGCAAAGATCCCATGATCAGCTGTTGCAACTGGGGATTTGAGGGCCCAGCAGTGCCTTCTGAGATCAGAAACTCCAAACAAGGATAACACCCTCTCAGCATGCTCTCAATCGAGGGATCAGTTACTGTGACTGGAAACAAAATGTCGCAGACAGCTATCACGCAGGAGTTGCCAGAAGGCAAAAGCTGGCACGACTAATATGGCTTGTCAGAGTGAAAATAGCCTGGTATTGTTCTCACCTTCTGAAAAGGTACAGGAATAATGCTTTTGTCTTGTTCATCTCTCAGGAGTCATGCTCTAATAGCTTTCCAGACTCATATTTCCCCTGTAAGGGGGATTTTCACTGCAGAGAGTGTAGTAATGGAGGCTGAGCTTTCCATTTACATCTAATTTAGCATGAATCATAAATCTGACAAATTCATTTCTTTAGACGGCACTTGACTCATTGGTTTTAAGAACTGTCAAATTGCCCGGATGATGATTTATTAAAAACTAGTGCAGTGCCCGTTGTTTTAGGTGTAGAGCAATGGGTTGTGTGACTCTACAAAACCTCCAACATTGATGCGATAGTCAATTGTAGGCCTACTCGGCACAGGGAAAACAAAAATTGGACGGACAGACATACGACCTGAAATCATAATGCCTCTGGTTTGTGGCTGCTGCTGGCGCGGAGGCATTTAAAAAAAAAAACAACCTCAGAGACAGAAAAATGCAATGGAACAATCACATAAGTCAAAATTCCAACTTGGAAACTCGGAAAGGATTCGTCCTGCCCAAGTTTGCCTCTCTGAGGTTGCAAAAAAAATGGATGCGCAAACAACGAGAGGCAAAAAGAAAATGTTTTTTTTTCTTTTTGTACTTAAATGGACTGGAAAAAACTTGTAGTCGCCATTTCGATTTCCATTCAGCTGATTTGTGATTGAAACAGCATGGAGTCCTTTTAATAGCCCGCTCCTCCCATCTCTCTTTAACGTGTGTGTGTGTGTGCGCATGTGTATGTGTGTGTGTGCAAGTAAGCAGCCATCCCCACACACCTAACCATGATAAACAAACTAGTTCGTTGTTGGTGTAAATGTTTTCCTGAACAGATGTTTTCGAACGTATTTTGATCAGGGGTCATAAATACTAACTCATAACCGTCAACTTGCTATGAAATGCTGGGTAATCTCTGACTTTGATCTAAGTTCTGTGATCTTGGGGTTTAAACTTTAATCTCTGACTGCTTTGATCTATATGAAAACAAACAGACTGAGATTCCTTGCTTTGTAAGAGAGAAGTGCAGCAGGTGTAGTTTGAGGGGTGGGACCATGAGTTGTTTGATGATGTCATAAAGCATCAAAGCCTATCCAGAATCCTGACTGTCATCTCAGTCCGTTTCCTGACTGTCAATCACAACAACAAAAAAAGAAGACTTTTTCAGTATTTAACTCTTAACTTCGAAATATTTGTCTGTTTTCTCCGGAATTTTGTCATATCAGACACTGAACCTTCATTCCCCAAACTCTCAAAGTCAGTACTGCACTTAGCGGAGGTACTAGCAGCGACTCAGATGACCTGCTATATTTCTGTATGTATGTCTGTCTCTGCCTCGATTATGTCCATCATCCACTTGATGTCAAATTTGCCATGTGTATCGCTTCCTCCTCCAACATTAAAAAAAAAAAACTTGTTACAAGCATTTCTGCCTCCGTGAAAACATTCAGCAAAATGGAGCATCAGTATTAAAAAATGAAGACAGTTTTAATCTCATTTATGTCCTCACTGTCCCTCTCCTCTCCTCCCATTAATCAAACCCCTGCATGAAAATGACTTTAAACCTGATCCTGCATGCTGTTCCACTTCCACTCGAGGATGCCTTACAACAGTCTCTGCACGTTTTCCTTCTCTATTTAAATTTAATCGACACCCTTCAATCTTAATCCATCTTGAATTAGAGGTGGCCGTAGCGTGTAGAATGATTAGTCGAACATGTCTGTACAAATACTTCATAAAAAAATATCTTGATCACTTTACACGTTGATCCTAACATCGATTTCGATGACGACAAAACCATGAAATGTGAAAGAATGCTGAATATATAGGAGACTGTACAGGTTAAGTGGTTCTGAAAATCTGGAGAGAGAAAAGGGAGGAAAGATTTGTGGAAAAAAAGAGGGAGACAAAGACAAACGCGGAAAGGGAGGGGAGAAGGGTAAAAGTGAGTATGTAAGAAAGAGAGCTTGGTTCCCTTTGTGGCACAGTGCTCCACCACTTAATCATCCCCTGGTCTATAAATAAGCCTTCACCGCCATGGAATATTGGGAGATTAATGGAAGAGAATGGAATGCCATAATGCTCTAAAGCTCAGACACTTCTGTTGCACTTCAGTAGAGCAGATTTCATTTTACTTCCCCACCAATGGCAGACTTTCTCATCTTCGGTTTTATCATAACAAATGGAGAGGATAAGTTTACCAGATTGCATGCTGTTTCCTCCATCCTCCCCTTCTTCTCAGTAAATTAAACAAGGTTAAAAGTCAAGAAAAAGAATTCTTCTCTGCCGCCTTCATGTTTTGTCTGCCTCGACACAGTCTTACAGGAGAACCCACTCAACGGCACCCATATATATAAGGGCTGAAACAATGATGCAATGCAAGCTCGAGGAAGACCATATGTTTTTCTCACAGCAGACTTTTTCCCCTCATTTCACATTCTGTGCGAAGCACTGCAGAGATTCTTTCAGCACTTTTCACAAATACTTGATTCCTGAGGAAATGTTGATGGTGTTGTGGTAGCAGGAATCACTTTCTATCTTCTCACTCCCCTCAGTGAGTGTGTGTGTGTGTGTGTGTGTGTGTGTGTGTGTGTCTCTGTGTGTGTCTGAATGTGGTTGCAGCTGTTCGTTCAGTAGGTTCACATTAGAACTATTTGGCTTTGAGAGGAAAATGCCAGAGGAGAGAGTTTGTACTGAAAAAAATATTATCATGACTTTCGAGTCCCTTCGTTAAATTAGATGGGACGCTGGCGGTGCAATCACTGCAGATAATAGTGGCTGTGCAGCAGCTAACGTGAATGTCTCTGGTGCTCCCTCGCATCGTAGCTCCCTGACTTTCTTATCCCTCATGAAGACAGGGTCTGGAACTGGATTTTCATCTTCTACCTGCACTCTTCCCTTGATCAGGAAACAATCCGCGGTGCACACACATTCGAATACAAATTTCAAATGGTGAAGGATAAAAATAATAGCAAGGGAAAAAATTGGATACCTGCACACTCTTTTAGATGCTCCCGAAGTGAGTTTTAAACAGTATACTATTTTTGACCAAAAACACCTTTGTCAGACACATAAACTCCAACGTGCTGAAATGGGGCAATACAAGAAAACAAGGAAATAGGCATAAATTTGTGACATAGCTGTAGAACAGCTAGCTCAACACTGCCATTCCTGCCTGCAAGCCCTGAAACACTAATTGCATTATGCAATAAATTGAGAGGAAGCTGTACATTGAGGAGGGAGAGATAAACAAAATATACCTGTAGTTATTGTGCGTATGAGTCAGACCACTGTGATACAGAATTTAGATTCACTGCTTCCCCACATTGCAGCACTGCGCTGTTGTCCAGCACCTCCTGCTGTCAGTACGAGTTCAAATTAGTTCCAACCATCTGTTAGAAACACACAAGACTGCACTACTCACAAAACCATATCTTGTTAGGAAAACCTTGATAGAAAAAGCTAATTATTGGTTTTACTGCTGCTGGATGTTTATGTGATTCTCCCATTAATTACGCAAGATGATGATTTCATAATCAACAAAAAACCGAAGACAGACTGCCATGACCCCCCAGAAGAAGTGTAAATAGTGATGGATATGTTTAATAGTTTCGGTGACTCCTGTTTTTCCAACAACTCATTGAAACAGAACAGAAACAGCAAAGTAAATTGAAAAGAAGAATTAATTCATCCTCTCTGTCCGTGATTGCCAGAGTTTAACAATTGCAGGGGCATCCGAACCAGACTTTCTAGTCGTTGCTGTATTTATCCCTCTGGTCCTGATCGCGGCAAACAAATCCCCCTGTTGGATTGTAACTGAAAACAAAGAAATAAAAAATTTGAATGATTCATGTTTTTAAAATAATTTCACACAAGAACGTCTTCTCAACAAGGTTCTCTACTGAAACCACTCCCTTATTGCTGGAATGTGATATATTTATAAGAATGGAATTTACGCGAACCGTTGAAATAATTCTTGTGAAATCTCATTAAATGTGAGTAGGAGAATCAATCAGTTCTCATGTACACCGAAAATTTGTCCCACCGTGCATATTGATGACAACATAGTGCTGAGTGGTTTTGACTGGCTGTAATTGCTGCATTTAGCTCATATGAATTTGGTTTGTAAGACGACTTACACACAGAGGACCTCTCCTGCGTTGATAGCCGGGGTCAGCGGGTCTGTGGTAACAGCCTCGACGTACAGAGGGAATTCACAAAGCTCTCCTGGGTAGGCTTCTCTCAGGCTAAGCAGGGTCTCCCAGCCTCTGGTTCCACTGGGATTGCCCCGGTCATACCACTTTGTCCAGCATACTGTGGGGAGCAATAAAATAGACAATGGGTGACTGGTGGGATGCCAGGGACATAAATGAATGCACACAAGCAGTTAAAAAGAAGGTGAAATCCACTTGGCATTCTTTGGATAGAGGACATTCTTTACTTCCTCCACCACAGAACGGAGGACAGCTGCTGAAACAGACGCGGTAATCCTCTCAGATCTTAGTTTGGGTGTTTGTGCAGTAGAATCCAGTGTTGGTGGATGAGCTGACAAAAAAAACCAAAAACAAAATTAAAACAAAAAACCCACAATGATGCAGAATTTATTTGTTTCTGGCAAAATGTTTTTGGACAAATGGATCCCAGTAACATTTGACACAGACATGTAAGTTGTCCCTTTAAACAATATTTCAATACATAAAACGTGTTGCTGGGTATGCTGGAGTACACGGAGTGCAATGGAAGAATGCAGAGCTCTGCCAAAATCCATGTGGTATTTCCTCAGACAGACATTGTGCCACAGTCAGGAAACATTCACATTTTAAGAAATATATTCAAATATCAAAAATTTGTGGCAAGGACGATGGAACGCCCATACAATTTCAAATAGAGGTCAGATGGACAGAAATGTTGGACATTGGCGAAGCTGTCCAATCGGCTGATCTGAGTTAACTGCAGTTAGAGTTTACTACTCTCGATTTTTGCCAGAACCAACTAATTATTTTCATAATCCCAAAGACACACAGATGAATGGCACTGAAAACCTCAAAACAACAACTAATGTGAATTACTGCAAGTGATTTACTTCCTGAGTATCATGATCTCCTGCTGCAGCTGGACTGAGACCAGACAGACAGAGTTTCCACCTGAGTATCTACTGGATCAGGGCAGATCTTTCCTGGATTTTCCTTGCTAAGGAGGGAGAAGTTCTCCCACTCTCCTGCACCCCCCCCCCCCCCACACACACACACACACACACACGCACACACACAGGGTTTATTTCTGTCAAAGCATTCTGGGCACAGGTGTTCAAATTCAGAAAATCACAATCAGCAGAAAGATGCCATAGTTGTCTGGTTTAAATATCAAAAAACATTCACAGATACTTGGAGTTTCAAAGTAAATACAAGAACTATAATATTCTTATGAATGTTGTTGGGATCGAAGTCACTGAACAGCATCTTTAAACCTGGGTTTGGAGAGATGGGGACCAACAGCTGGTTCTGTGTGAAGAGTGGAGGTTTTTTAACGTTTAAATAATTCGCCAATATTTAAGAAGAACATTCAAGAACAAAAAACAAAACTTAACACATGGATTCAGGTGTAAATGAATGAATGAACATGTCATTTACATAACATCCTTTTGCAACAATCTGTGTATTCACTTTAGAGTTTTTCCTCATTCAATTTGTTATTCATTAAAGCAAATCCCATATGTTTTAGCACAGTTTTGCAAAAGAGCTAGAACAGTCCACTGCAATTCTGCACAATAACCACATGCCTTCCTGACCAAAAAGAATGTGATGAATCTCAATTAAACTTTAATCTGGCAAAAAAGACCCATGCAATAATCCAAATTAGTCAGGCACACGTGTATTCCATAAATACCAAAGACATGGGATTTAGTGGAATTGTTGTGATGTCTGCTAAGTGGGCAAATCACCTGCCAGGGGACAGTAATGGCCAGTTAGAGACAACAATTGAGTGTGAACAGCTGCACAGTGTCATCAGTGTTCAGTTTGGGAAAAGGTAAAATATATTCTTTACTTGGACTATAGTGTATAACTAACAGTACTTTGTATATATATATATATATATATTATATATATATACCCATATGTATATATGTATATGTATGTATGTATGTATGTATATATATGTATATATGTATATATATGTGTATAGATATATGTATATAGATATATATATATATATATGTGTGTGTGTATGTATATATGACAAAATGGCACACCCTTCCCCTCAATAAGGACTGCTTTCTGGTGGCTGTGCGTGTGAACTGGTATGGAGTGAGACATGTTGTGAAGGGGTCGGTTTAGGATTGGGCCAAAATCTGTTTCGGACAATGAGCCAGTGGGATTGAGAAAAACTGCAAGTTGAGTTAACTTGCTAACACTGGTGTTAAAGGGGTCTTACTTGCATCTATCAGGTCGGGTTGATGCACAATCTTCGGGTGGCTTTCTGGTAAAGATTATCAAAAGGACACTGTACATGAGATGAATTCCTAATCTAAAGAAGTGTTGATCATTGCAAATACTGAGGAGGACTCACTGAAAAACCATCCAGCAATCAGAGCAATAATCAACTGTTATTGATGAAGCAGGGGACCAATAAAAAGGTTAGGATAAGTCAATGATGTATACTTTATGTAAAAATTGTAAAGATAGAAACATTTTAAATGCTGAAAAGACAATACTAAGATTATCCTTTACCACTTTGATAATGGTCACAAATAATGAGATTGCTAGTGGGCAGAATTTAGCATTTACTGATTTTAATAAACCAGAGGGAGAAAATACACACTGTACAATCTTGAGTACATTTTAATTTTGAAACACTCTTAATAAAAATAAGAATATTCTTGATACGACTAACTAGCAAATACAAGGAGCCTGACTGAAGGCGCCATTAAAGGTGACAGAAGAGACTCACCAACTCAAGTTCTCAGCGCATCAGAATGTTCAAGCGAAACTGTCTGGCTTGTTGAAGAACGAGCGGATGTCTCTTCACCAAAATCCTGCTTTATATCCAGCTAGAAGATCTCAAATTACTGCAGCGGTATCCTCCTGTATTACTGGAGATATTTGTTTTGATCAAAGCCAAAGAAAAATTAGCTTCAGGCAAAAAAAGGCGAGCAAGTTCTACTGCAAAAGTCTTGAGGAAGCAGGCAAAATTTCAGCGTCAGTTTCACCTTTCTCAATCACTCACAAAAGTCCCAAACGGAGCACGCAATGAACAGCATTTTAGTTACCAGTAGTGGGTGTGTCCACACTTGGGGACAAAATGGCTTTGACAACCTCACTTGACGATGGTCAATCATTGTATTTATGTTGACTCTAAGTGCCGTTTCAGAGTAATTCTGATAGTTTTTGCCTCATTTGCATATCAATTGACATTATGTGAAACATTGCAGTTTATTAGTCACCTCGGACTTAAACCAGCCTCTTAGTTTGCTCGTCATGTTCTTGGCTGCTCTTAGGACTGGACTGAAGCAAAGAGCATGTCCTTTGCTTAACCTGAAGTTGAGTATTTTTGCAACAGTACCACATGCTGCCTTACTTTGATCTAATAAGTAACTTAGTATAAACAGGTTGGCTATCTTTCCCTTCTCAATCGTGAATAATTAAACTTTACCAAAGACAGGTTGAGACGCTGGAGAAATGCCTCCACTGGCATTTATAGTAAAAGAAAAAAAATAATAACTCTGTGGATTTATATCTCATCTTTGAATTAAACGGCCCCATACGTTTGATCATCAAATGACACTTTTACTGTCACATGACATGAAATCTTAGCTAACACATCCGTAAACAAGACTGGCCCGCTACATTTGCAGAAGTTAGCTATGTGAGCTACCACAATAACATGGTTTGCTTACATGTCCTTTGTTCAACTTCAATGGTTTTACATTGTGTTGGTTGAGTCTGTCTTTCCTCTCCATATTTGACAATATAGGGAGTATGACGGTCACATGCTACTAGCTGGCTTCACGGCCTCTTTAAACAGAATATGGTACATGAGACGTATGGGACAGCTAGCTAGATCAGGGATGGTGAGGACTCGGCTGCACCAGTATTGTACCTTAGCTCAGATTAGCATCCCGGTGCTACACCAGACCACACATGGATTTAGATGAGTCTAAATGGCCTGAATTATGCTTCGACAATCATCCGACGTATAAACCGTGAGGTGTGTAGGACTGTGTGCTCTGTGGTCATGTGCAAAAGATGTTATCACTGGGATCAGACTTTTGCATGCAAACTCAAACACTGCCTTGAGGATCCTCCAGACCCAAATTTGCGTTTTTAATTGCCTGGATCATAATTTTCTTCCCTTCTTTGAAAAAGGCATGTAATTCCTTGGAATACCAAACATGTTCCATTTGTGGTTGGTGTAGTTTACTGTCACAAAATCTCATTTCCCTGCTTGGAGGCTACTCTGAGACTGTTGCCTTCTGCTACTTGAAACCTGTCAATTTAAACAGATCTAATTTTGCCCTGCTTCTCACTGCTCGCTGTATACGTTCATACTGTTGCACTGCTGCTGCTCTAAGAAAAATCATTCCTGCTTGCCTGGTTTGCCTGCTTTGTGTTCTTGGCTGCTTTTACTGCAAGACTGAATCGAAGAACATGTCCTTTGTACATCCAGATCAACCTGAAATTGAGTGCACATGCAGCAGTAGAAAAACACCAGAAAGTTGGCCAAAAATTATAACTTAACCAAAGTTGCACGCAAAGAAATGCCTTCTCTGGCATTAATGGTAATATAAGGATAAACATAAAACTATGCGGCAGAGGATGTAAGAGGACCACCGAGTCAATCGACTAAAGCAGAATTAGTCTGATGTAAATATGTCTGGCTGTGACCTCTCTCTCTCTCTCTCTCTCTCTCACACACACACACACACACACACACACAGTTTTGGAGTAAATAAATTTCAATAAGTTTTAACAAAGCAACACAACATCAGAAGTCTTTTCTCTTATCATAGAGCTTCTTTGTGTCACCTTTTGGAGTTGGAGATTCTTACAGTAACACAACATTTTGCGCCCCAGCTAATTAAGACTGAAAAGAGTCATTGTTAAAACACTTATTCATCCCCATCCTGATTTATCAGTGTGTGTGTGTGTGGAGCCGATAGTTCTGTTTACATGATGGGAAGCAGCTAATGCTGTAAGTGTATTCACATACCTGGCATTGTGTGGCTCGGATCAGTTCCAGATGAACGCATCATTGTTCATCTGGAACTGATGCAACAAATATACAAAAAAATGAAATAAATCTTTCTTTCTTTTTTTTTTACTTAAACAAACAAATCAAATAAATCTTCATCTGAAAATACACGTATTTAATTCCTACTGTATAATGAGGTCAAGGCTGTATTTTACATTTGAACATATCTTATGCATACGTATCTAATTGCAGACACTTTAATCACAGTTTCTTTGATGAGCAAATGACTTTGGGGAGAACTTGTTTTCTCTCTTGACAGTTTCCCAGCATCAACTGTCGCCATCAGACCAAAATCATTAGAAATGGTAGTATGCCAGCCAAGAAGTTGTTGTTGAGGACCACAAATTCTCGGTCGTTTCACTCTTCGTACATCTTAAAATGAACATTGCAAACCTTGTACACCATGTTGATATAGAACATCATTGCCATAATGAAAGGCAAATCCACCGGCCAGAAAAACTCTTCCTTACCTCCTTCCTAATCTTTCAATATGTGCCCCATTCCATCCTCTAGCCAGCTTCTTCTTCCTCGTCTTTGTTGGGTTTTGTGGCAGTTGGCATTCACAGTGTTGCATGAATGCCTCCTTCAGGTTCCACTCACAGCATGCAGTCATCTAAAGCCTTCCTCGCAGGACAGGTCACCAGTCCATCACAGGGCCAACACATAGAGACAGACAACCATTCACACCCACCGTCAATTTAGAGTATCAATCAGCCTCGTCCCCTCTTGATGTCTTTGGACTGAGGGAGGAAGCTTGATAACCAGAGAGAACCCACACAGGAACAGGGAGAACACAACACAGTTGGACCGCAGTCTTGTTCTTACCTTCTCATACACTCCCATTTCTTTTGCTGTTTCATCTCATTCGGCTAACACTTTCTTTTCATGAGCAGTCCTTTTCAAAGCATGCCTGCAGCAACCCTCTTACTGGGTAGCCATCACCATGCCACTTTGAATTAACTCAGTAGTTGGTCAATGGTTACTTGCCAATGTTAATTTGTCTGCTTTAATTATGAGTTCATACTGATTGTCCTTATACACATGTTGAAAGCTGATCACACCCAGAGAGTAATGAGCAGCATCATGGAAATGCAGTCCTTTCTACCTAGCAACTCTTTCAGCAGCCTTTAATCAGCTCCACCTTCATCACTTTTGTGGCTGCTTCTTCTGCCAGTTTGTTACACACCAAAAAATAATGAGTACCATTCATGAAATGCACGGAGCAAGTTCTACCAAGGAAACTGATCCCACATACTCAACCGAACACATCATCGAATATCAGTTAATACAATGAAGTCATTCTAACCAGTTACATGAAGCCTTAATCCAGCCTTAGCTAAATACTGTAAGAATCAAAATGGCTGACTCAAATACCTGCTCACAAACATGACAAGTTACTTTTTGCGATGCAGTATTAACAAAAGTTTTCTCACTAAGCAAACTTAAAGGCAATGCTTTCTAAGGGCCCCATCGCTCACTCTTGAGGCCCATGCTTGCATGATATCCAGCTGTGCCAGTACAGAGTTTTGGTGCTGGTCCTTACACAGTACATCCAAAGCCTATCCTTCATCTTGTTCTTTAACATTTTTATGTGGTGCCTTCCTCTACACAGTCTTACAGGAGGAAAAATTCGACGCCACCAAAATATATTAGATCAGAAACAAGGATGCAATGGAATCACTAGAAACACCTTAAGACCATGTGTTTTCCCACGCTACATTTCCCCCCCCCCCCCCCCCTTATTTCACATTCTGTGCAAAGGACTGCAGAGATTCAGCAAAGCATTTTATTTTGTTGACAGTAGTTACAATGGGGTTTTTGAGCCACTGTGTGAAATGAAAGTAGTAGTAGTAGTAGTTGCTCCCTAGTGCACTGCAGCTAAGCTAACTAGCATTTAGCCATCCACTGTCCAGCTAGTACATGAATAATGCAAGCAGAGAGGGGAGAAGGGTATCTGTCTGCTTGTCTGGTACTCAGAATAATGAATATTGTCCCAAAATGAACCAGATATCCAGTCTTTTCTCTTACTATTGTATAACACACCAGTCGGGGCAGGAGTACACAATGAAAGATTGGAAGCATACTGGGGGGTCCTAAAATTTTTGATTTAAAAAGACAGAACTAATTGGCTTGAGGGGAATTAACTGGAGCTACACAATTTGTGACACAGCTATAGAACTGCTTGCCCCAGTGCATTGCTCTTCCTGCCTGCGAACCCTGGAAACACTAATTGCATATGCTATAAATAGAGAGGAAGCTGTACATCGAAAAGACAAACCAAATATACCGGTCGTAACGGGGCTGTGAGTCAGTATACTTTGATACCGAATTTACGAGGACAAGCAACAATATTATGGCCGCTGACAGATGATGTGAATAACAATGTTTATGTCATTTTAATACCAGCTGTCAGGGGAGGAAATAATTTTTGTTTTGTTAGAAGCAGAAAAAAATAGGGGAGTGTAAGGGTCTGAGCACCTTTGACAAGGGCCAAAGAATGATATTGAATTTACTCGGTCTAGTTTACTTGTTGGTTGTTGCCAGTCTGCAGTGGTTAGTATCAACAAATGTGGTCTACGAAAGGACAACTGGCAAACTGATGACAGGGTCATGGATGGCCAAAGCTTAATGATGTACTGTATGTGGAGACCTATGTGAGCCTGTGTGGTCCGATCTCACGGAAGAGCTTCTGTAGAGCAAATTGCTGAATAAAAGTCAAAGCTGTTTCTGATAGAAAAGGTGTCCAAACACATGCATCACAGCTGGGTATGGGACTGCCTAACTGGTCAGAGGGGCCCATTCTGACCCCCGTCCATTACGGAGAAGCATTGGACAAAGGTGGCCTGGTGTGAGGTATCACATTTCTTTTTAAATCACCTGGGTGGGTGTGTTGGTGTGGCTTATCTCACTATGAGAAGAGGGCAAGTTGGTGGAGGCTCTTGGCAATATTCTACTGGAAAACAATTGGTCCTGCCATTCATGCGGATGTCACTTTAACGGACCACCTACCTGAACATCGTTGCAGACCTAGTACACCCCTTTATGTAAACGGTTCTCCATAATGGCAGTGGTCTCTTTCAGCGGGATAATATGCCCTGCCACACTGCAAAAAAATGGTTCTAGAATGGTTTGAGGGAGACAACCGCAAATTTGACTTATTGACTCGGACAGATCTCAACCTAATTCAGTCTGATCTATGGAGACCCACCTCCCAACTGAGTGCCAGGTACCACAGCACACCTTTAAGGTCTTAATGAGTTCATGCCTTGATGGATAAAGACGTTTTAGTAACAAAAGAGGGACCTCGTCAACATTTGGCAGGTAGTTGTAATGTTATGACTGATTTATTGCTTCCCCACATTGCAGCACTGCGCTGTTGTCCAGCACCTCCTGCTGTCAGTACGAGTTCAAATTAGTTCCAACCATCTGTTAGAAACACACAAGACTGCACTACTCACAAAACCATATCTTGTTAGGAAAACCTTGATAGAAAAAGCTAATTATTGGTTTTACTGCTGCTGGATGTTTATGTGATTCTCCCATTAATTACGCAAGATGATGATTTCATAATCAACAAAAAAAACAAAGACAGATTGATACGGCACAAGGACAGCCCTTTTTACCGCCATGACCCTCCAGAAGACTACTCTGTAGTCATGGCAGTATTTATCCCTCTGGTCCTGATCGCAGCAAAAAACAAAAACAAAACACTGTTGGATTGTAACTGAAAACAAAAAAATAAACAAACAAACTGAAAAAACAAGTGATTTGGGTTTTAGGAATAATTTCGCATGAGAATGTCTTCTTAACAGGGTTCTGTGCTTAGACTATGTTTTGTTTTAACTTGTTTTGTGAGAATGCGATACAGTTCAACTTTGTGTTGTTTTTTTCCTTCAACTGTGTTCTTATGTCTTGATTAAGTCAGCTCCCGCTTTATTTTGGGGTTCAATCAAATGTTGTTCAGTCAGTTAAGGAAAACAACAACAACAACAACAACAACAACAACACATTCCTCCAGGTAACTATTGAGAAACTAGTAATTTTTGGGATTGACCAGAAACAGAAAGAGATACAGAAGCAGAAAACGATGTCTCATTATACCCCTGCTCTTTTTACCTGTTTAATGTAAGTAGATGAATTCACAAATCTCTCCTGGGTGGGCGCCTCTCAGGTCACGCAGGAGCTCCCAGTCTCTGGTTCCACTGGGACGGTCACAGTAATACCACTTAGTCCAGCATACTGTGTGGAGCAATAAAAGAGACCGTGGGCGACTGGCAGGACACTACGGACATAAATGAATGCACACAAGCAGTTAAAAAGGAGGTGAAATCCACTTTGCCTTCTTAGCATAGAGGACATTCATTACTTCTTCCACCACAGTACGGAGGACGGCTGCTGAAACGGACACGGTAGTCGTTACTACACTTTTCTGGTTGGTCCACATTTTTACAGAAGAATCCAATGTTATGGTCTGATCAGATAAAAAAAAAAAATCACACCTTTCAAACAGTTGTTTAGATACATAAAATCTATTGCTGAGTAAGCTGGATCCAAACTCTCCACCAAACTCCACCAAAATCTATGTAATATTTCTTTTATTATTAATCATAATAATATGATTAAATTCACACAATATGTCCTGCTCTTTGATTGGCGTGTGTCATATTTAACAATCAAAAACAAGAGGCAAGAGCAGGTTCAGTTTCAGTTTTGCTGTTTGAGTTAAGGTGAACATGAGCTAGCTAAAAGCGTACTGGCTTTCGTCGATCATCTCATTGATCATCGTAACGCTTGTGATGGACGCCTGGGCGGCGGGTACAAAATCAGAAGACACTGAGACGGCAGCAACTACCTGCCAATCAGAGGCAGAGTAGGGCGTGTCTTGGAAAGAACACTGTGTTGAAAATTTGGTCCTGTTTTGGTTAATCCTGATGACCGACAGAAAAACACCAATAAAAACCTCCTTGTCAGAGGCAAAAACAATATTCGTGACCATATGAATAACATTCAAGCGATTTACTTACTGAGTATCATCATCTCCCACTACAGCCGCACCAGAAAGAGTTTCCACCTCAATAGCTAAAAGATTTCCCTTAAGAAGAAAGAAGAAGCTCTCCCAGTCTCCAGTTCTGCTGGGGTTTTCTCTGTCAAACAAGTCAGTTCAGCATCCTGGACAAAAGTGTTCAAACTCAGAATTGAAATCTTTTTACAGCGTAAAATCATCCAAAACATACACACTTGCATGCAGTGTGTATGTAAACACAAAAGATACAATATTCTTACCAATGTGGGTGAGATAGAAGCGCTGAGGGAGGTTTTAGTAAAAAAACAATAGGTGTTAGACTTTTCTATACAAATTGCATCAGAAAATGGTTCGGTCAGTATTTCTAATGTCATCATTATCACTGAACAACATCTTCTACCTGGCTGTATTGGAAGGGTGGGGAGCTGATTGAGTTTTCCTGTGTGAAAAATGAAAAGAATTTCTTTAATATTAAAGCTACTCCAAAAAAAAAAAAATCAACCAGGAAAAAAAAGAGCAAAAAAACCCAAAACAAAACCGTTTTTAGATCTCAAACCCACTGGTTGAGGCGTGAATGAATGAATTACATTTACATAATTAGATTTGGAAACAATCTGCATTCTCACAGTTTTTGCCTTCAGCTGGGCTCAAGCATTGAATAAGATTGAACTATTTGTTTGGATTACACATCATGTTATACTTATTATTCATTCACCAAATCCCAACTGTTTTGGCACAGTTGTGCAAACCAATAAGAGGAATTTTCTACAATTTGCAAAGTAACCACTTGGTTTCATGACCAAAACAGTTGAGGTGAAACTCACACAATCAGTCAGTGAGATTGAGAAAAGAAACTGCAAGATGAGGCAGCACTGGATTTACAAGGATCTCACCATTATGATCAGCTGGTAAAGATGAAGACGTTGTATATAAGATGCATTCCTTCAAGATCATGGAAAGTTGTATCATCTTTGCAAATATTGAGGTGGACCAGCCAGAAAAACCATCCAGCAGAACAATGCTCAATTGGTAGGATAACTATATATTCTATATATATCTATGTTATTATATAGATATATATTAATAACTTGTAAACATAAAAAATTGATATATCCTCTAAAAAAAAAAAAAAAACACAATCAACTAAAGATTACACTTGACCAATCAGATTATGACGAAAAATAACGATATTCCTTTAAACCTGTTGGGAAGATTTTTTTTTTTTTTACTATTTTTTATAAATCTGATGAAATGAAAATATCATACAGTCTGAATATTTAAAGTTCATATTTTAAAACATACAAAAAATACAGTTTTAATTTACCTGTTGTCAAACATTATAGACTAACACGTACATGAAAGGAGTATGAATAAGCAGCTTGGCAGTTCTTACTGCTCAGTGTCATTGGAAGCATGAGTTGCTGATCACAACCAAAGAAAACGTATCAAAAATGCAATACTAGAAAAAGATATGTTTGTGTAGAAGAATTCTTGAAATTTCTTAAGCCTGAATGCAAAAAAGAATAGTTGGAGATAAAGTGTAGCGCCTCAGCATTGTTAGGCGGGATATAAAAACCTTATTCTTTGTATGCTGCTATTCCGTTTCAAAATTCTCCGAGGACAATATTTCAGCTCCTTGACCGCGATGAGAGGCTAAAATGGAATGTGTGGTGGAAAAGATCGTATCCACATATTGGATTTAAAAGCTTGTTCAGACTCTCGCAAAAACCAAAGGTAGAATGAATCCTTTTTATCGACTGTGTACCATCTGCCATAATGTCCACCGTGTTGCATTTACCGTGCTTTATTCTTTTTTTTCACCTCGCCAAGTTTATGAATGCAATTGCAGTCTTATTGTTTACGTATGACGATCAATGAAACTGACCAGCTGATCGTCACGGCGATGACAAAGAGGGCAGAACAGACACAGATGGAGAAGGAAGGAGATCTCTATCCTCCTACCAAACAAGCATTTTAATGGCTGTTGGCTTGTTTTAGTTTTTTTTTTTTTCACAGCTTGACACAAATCATAAAGTGATGGGTAATATTAATCATTGTAATTACGATCATTTTATTGAAATTTAATCACAGCAAAATCTAAGTTGGAGGCAGCCCAGGTGCAGCTGTTAAATTCTGGGAGGGGTCCACCTCCGCTGGCATTTCTTTTTATGATATATAAAATAGACAGCAGGGTTTATTACAGCCATGGCTGATGAAGGAAAGAAACATGGTTAAACCCCTGCTCCTACTTTGTTTTCTGGAGAAGAACAGGAAGTATTAACAGGTTGACTGCTTACAGGTAGCTGTGTGTGACCCGACCTTCCACACTCCTGAGGTGAGGGGCTGCAATTTCTAGTTTAACTGCCAGGGAGCACTAGATGCCACATACTGGTCATTAACCTGAGTCATTGCCTATGATGCTAGGAGAGTTCTAGCAGCAGTTCTAGAGTACAATTCTCTGCCACCTTTCTGCAAATGCAGGCACCTCCACAGACGGTTTCTTCCCGAAACCCGAAGTCCCTCAAAACAACACAACTGTCAGATGAGGTGTACTCTACCATGCCTCAGCCCTCCACTGCACTGACTCTGGACATGTTTGCCTCCTTCTTCACTAAGAAGGTGGCCACCATCAGCAACTAATTCTCTGAGCCTAACCAGCTCAGTCTGCTCCAACCTGCTACTGCTACCTCACTCTGCTCTTTGGCTCCTCTGAGTGAGGATGAGGTCTCCAGACTCTAAACCTACTGAACTCAAAACCTACAATCTGTCCTCTCGATCCAATACCTACCAACATCCTGTAGACCATCTTGCCAATAATCAAACTTGCAGTCACACATTGTCAATTCCTCCTTGGAAACTGGTGTCTTCCCCACTGATTTTAAGCAAGCTGGGGACAACCTGCTGCTCCAAAAGCCCAATCTTAACCCAGTCCATGTTGATTGACTCAATCAATCAGGCTTTAGGTGTGACCACTCCACTGAGACTGCACTCCTGTCATTCACAGAATCACTGCAACTGGCTAGAGCAGCTCTGTCTTTCTGCTGCTGGACCTGTCTGCTGCCTTTGACTGTGAACCATCAAATCTCCTCTCCACACTCTCTGAACTCGGCATCTCAGGATCTGTCCTGTTGTGGTTCAAGTCCTACTCTGATCCTTCAGAGTGTCATGGAAGGGAAAAGTGTCTGACTCGCATGGCTTATCGCCAGGGGAACCTCAGGGGTCAGTACTTGGTCCCCTACTCTTCTCTTTATACACCACCTCACTTGGTGCTATAATCTGCTCACATGGCTTCTCCTACCACTGCTATGTGGATGAAACTCAGCTTTTCCTGTCTCTTCCACCTGAAGACACAACTATCTCAGCTTGGATATCAGTGTGTCTGGCTGACGTCTCCACATGGATGAAGGAACGCCTCGTTCTGCTGAATCTGTCAAAGACTGAGCTCATTGTCTTTCCAGCGTGTCCTTCCGTTCAACCAGTCCTTCCGTTTGATCAGTGTTCTGATTCATGTACCTTTAAGGTACATGCAGCCTTGATTGCTCAGTCTTGTAAATATGCCCTCTTACTGTAGAACAAACTGTAGAACTGTAGAAGCTTGAGGCTAATAGCATCTAATGGCTAACAGCAGCAAAACTGTCTGAAAATGTCCATACATGCTTTCAAATGCACCATACAGTAAATTACAAGACATATTTGGTCAGCCACATGATCAGTAACCCACAAGCACTTTGATTTGAGCCAGTCATGACAAGCCTCAAGCTAAATATCAATTCTCTGTCAATTCTAGGAATAACGTTGCACCTGATTTGACTGGGCAAGTAAAAAGCAGCACCCCCCCCCCCCCCGAACATTGTGTATGTCTCAGTTGTTAGCAGTAGCATTTGATAGAAATATTCTATGTGGTACTTTGCACATATGAACATCAAGGCAACATTTCTACAGATCAAATATCAACAGCACTGTGTGCACAACTGACTTAATGGGACAAAATAAAAGATAAAACTGCTAAAAATGGCATTTTTTCTGTGGTCAGTGGCGGTTTTGAATTGTGATCTCAGGTAATAAGTGTGACCTCAGGGTGGGGTTCCAGTTTAGGTTTTCATAGTTATCATCCATACCTTGCTTCTCTAAACATGGATACCTCTTGTTATGAAAATCACAGGTGATGACGGCCATAACACTGTAGGGGGACATCAAACTACCGCCACAACCAACATCTGAAGGAAATATCCACCTCTTTAGCGGCTAAACATTTCCAGCCAACTTTGAAATGTCATTGCCAATCAATGTGTATTGTGCAGTGTTTTTTTCTTATCAGTGTCACCTACAACAGCTGCCTGCTCTCTTATGAAATCTATTATCAGCAATTACTCCATTGACTGGTCTGCTTTTTGTTACACATTCAGAGTCTTGCTGCCCCTTTTCAGCCCGATGCTGTGCTTGTATGTACGCTAATTAATTGCCCTTTGAGAAGAATATAGCTACCTCCTTCTGTTCAATAGCAGTTGGGGATACTCTGTCTATTCATACATCAGTATTAAACTTTGTCATCTGAAGAGGCCACAGTAATATTTTACACTAAATTGTGCTTTGGACTGGATGCCAAAGTACAAATGACAGTATGTTGTAGACTCATTTATCATCTCCCCCGCCCAACATACACATACCTCCTCTCTCTGTTGTTCTACCTTTCTCTCTCTCTCTCTCTCTCTCTCTCTCTCTGTCTCCATGGAAATAATTGGTGTCTCCATCCTCCATTGGTGACAGAGCTGACTGCAGCCTTTCTGTTGACTTTCAGTGCCATTTACATAGAAACACAATTTAAGATGGCAGCGAGCACACATGTAGGTTCATGTTTTTCTATGTGAGAGAGCCATGCATTGACCCACAAACAATATGGGTCCATACCTAACTAGAAGGGTAGAAGCATCCCCCACATTCACACACACATACACACATACACACACACACACACACACATACACACACACACACACACACACACACACAACCATGCAACACGGTGTGTGACTTTTCCCTAGAGTGAGAAGGTGGTGAAACCTGATAATATTTTGCAGGAAAGAGCAGACTAACACATGCCCTGTGATGCTATGATCCCTTCTTGCATCCAATAGGTAGCACTGGAAGCCACCTGAAATATTGCCGTACACCTTGTGACGATAACACTTTAATTTGGATTGAAATCAAATCATTTTTCACATCAGGCTTATTTCCTTTAACCACTTGGTGGCGCTATGACGAGAACCAGCAGCTTTTAGATGTCTTCTCATGACAAGTTTGGATAAGATCCAGTGAGAAAATGGTGACATTGTCCACCTCGCCACAGCAACACTTCACTGCAACACATTATCAAGTTCTTCAGGCGTTTCTTACCAAATTTGAGATGGCTGACCTGCGAGGAGCGCATCAAAGTGTAAAACTGTCTGTGATTGTGCTCCATTTGCACTTGGGTTTGTGTCTGGTATGAAAAAAAAAAATTCCCATGAATTTGCATCGGTCCCTAACAGATAATGAAATTTATGTTGCAACAAGGTGGCACTTTGACAAAGCGACCCCAAAATTAGATTGAATATTCCCCGGCCCAAACAGCACCCCTCCATCAAGTTTGGTGAAAATCAGCCTCGTAGTTTTTGTGTTATACAGCAGAAAAACACTCAAACAAACAAAAAAAACAATCATGACCTCTTTTGCATAGGTTCAAAAAAATCTCAAGCATTATTATGCAACTCTGCTTTTTCCAATTACCATGTTCATCACTTTGCTCACCAGTAATGCTCAGCGCCAATTAGTGCAGATGGCAGTGTGATGGTCACATGATGCCGTCATCAGTATGTGTGTGAAGGGTGGGTGACGGATTGATATACTGGTGCAGTCAACTGTAATTTGCACTGTCAGTGAAAAGTCTTGAACATGATTACTGAGGTTGTGCACTTAAGGAAAACACACACGCAAACATGCACACGCGCGCGCGCACACAAAACACAGTGTTTATATTTGTCACTGGTCATTATGTTACACTGCACTTAGCTGGTCACCTGACACCCTGAATACACAATAGTCACCGAAGCAGTCAGGGATTGTGTTTGCCACCCAGTTTACATTCCACAGATGATACTGTCTGTTGTTTGCAATGAATAAATTCTTCAACTCTTAAACAGGAACTAACTTTCTGATTACCTGATTGATTAGGTTCAGTTTCTAGAACAGCATTTATCAGTGCTGTCTGTGTAAAAGTCCATTTATTTCTATTTTACAGCGGTAGAGGCAGAAATCTCTAAGATATTTCCAAGGATTTAAAATAGACAAGAAAAAAATGGCGATATGTGTCTTTGATCTGGGTAAAGTTCCTGACGTATTTTGAATGCAGACAATATGTACAATAAATTTGTAATACACAAGATATGCAAAAAATAAAAGTTAATAATAGAAGTGCTCTCTGTTATTCATCCTAACCCTGCGTGAAGCGACTGCTTGAGCATGTTCCTTCCTCGACTCTTGCAGGTTCTCATCAGCATAATGGCCACACATCTTACTTTTATCTCTCACTGAATATCTTGGCTCCTGCAGTTATAAAAGGCACAAGGCCGTTCACACTGGTTAACAGCATTGTGAGGCTGCTCGCACACTCACAAAGCAGAAAGAGGAGGAAAAAAAACCCTGCTTCTGTACTGCGTTGTTTTTTTTTTGTTTTTTTTTAACTGCTGCATGTCTGTGAAACACATCTGCAACCATCCAATATTCCACACTCACCTAATGAAGCAGCCTGTTTAGGGAGTCATAAACTTAACAATAGCATTAGTGAGTCACTAATGCTATTGGTTCTCTCATCCACTTACTGGTATTACAAATGGTTTATCTGTTGATTTGAAGTGTTTTGTTCACTGTTTCTGGATGTTGGTCATCATGACCTGATAACACTGGATTATTGGACTATATAATTAGTAGTCATGGTTTTTATTTATTTATATATATATATATATATATATATATATATATATATATATATATATATATATATACATATACATATATGTATATATATATGTATATATGTATATATATATGAACAGGGCCCAGTAGATTCAAATGCTTCATCTGGTGCTTTTAGCACCATAATGATCAACCTTGAGTTTATAGACGTGCACTGAAAAACACATTTTCTTTGCATATATTACATCCTTTAAGAGCAGCTTTGTCTTTCGTATCTAGGCTGTTATAATTCCATGCAATAGAAAGTGGCCTTAGGATAATTATGTAAAGTAGAGGTATGAAAATGAAAGTGTGGAAAGGGTTTATTATCACAAGACATAAATTTGAAGACACGGAACCTTTATGAGATACGGGTTTTTAATAATTTGATGTTTAAACGCTACTTTTTGACGAAGGTTAAAAAAACTGTTTTTCTACTCATCGTCTATGTTGGTGATTATTCATTCTTAGTCTTTGGTGTGTGTGTGTGTGTGTTCTTGTACTTGCTACATATTGAGGACTAGAATACGTATTTAACCAACAGAGTGAGGACATTTTTGGAAAATAAGGACATTTTAGCCGGTCCTCACATCTTCAAAGGGACGTTTGAAGGTCAAGACTTGGTTTTAGGGTCGAGGTTAGAATCAGGTTCTGGTTAGGTTTAGGGTCAAGTTTAGGGTCAGGCAGTCAGTTTAGATGGTTAGGGTTAGGGTGAGGGGCTAGGGAATGTATTATGCCAATGAAAGTCCTCACAAAGATATAAGTACAAGGATGTGTGAGTGTGTGCGCGTTTGTGTGTGTGTGTGTGTTTGTAGGCAAGAAGTTGTTGGCAGGAAACAGACAATGATTCAGACTGTTACCAGAAATGACAGCAATCCCTTTCTAATTCGGGGAATGGTCTTTGTGAAACATGGCACATTATTTTTGCAAATGCATATCAGTTATCACGCGTGCATACACACGTACCTGTTTACATACATTGGTTTACCTCACTGATACATGCCTTCATTCCTTGAGAATTCATGTCATAAAATATGCATGCGTGTATTTTGCAGAGTGCATAAGAATCTGAAGACTCATTGATATTTTTCTCAGGCTGGCAAAACATTTCTGGACCCCCCCCCCCCCCCCCCACACACACACACACACACACACACACACACAAACGCGCACACACTCACACACACAAAACACACACACATACACACTCTGTGGTCAGCTCTTTAATACAAGCTGTAGACAAATGCCTGCACTTGTACCAACACACACACTAACCTTTTAGTGCTCCAAACTGTACCTCTGCGTGAAGTGTGTCTGTCAGTAGGGCTGTTAAACATCATCATTCGTCTTGCATCCTGACAACCATTCAATCAAACACTATAGCCTGCGGGATTGAGCCAGAACCCCTCTCCACGGGGACGGCTGTTACCATGGTTACTATGGAGGTGTGCGACCCACCAACAAGCCAGAGAATGCAATGTTTGTCTTGTGTTTTCTGTTAAAAAGAACAACAACAACAACAACAACAAAAACACACCAACATTGTGTTTCTCCCCATTTTTCTGTCCCTGTGTGGAGGCGGTGGATGTTCCTCTCACTCTCACTATTTCGGGGCTTGTGGGTATCGTTGATGCGCCACAGGTGTGTCAGAGTGCAAGCGTTGTCAGCATTTGTGCAAAAGAAAGCATGTGCTTTTCGATGATGTGATTACTGCATAGATGAAATCTGAAAAATGCTTGATATTGGTTGTGGATTTAACAGTAAAAAAAAAAACGTAATTAATTACTCAACGTTGCTGGCAGATTTCTGTGATGGCTTTTTTTTTATTTCCAGTGCTGTAGACTGGAGCAGCCTGTCTTTGCATGGAGCCCACTTGCTATTTTGACTTGACATCCTCTTTTCTCTGAGTAATTAAAGCGAGGGTTTGCACCCAAGCAGTGACAGGAGGTCCGCTGAGATAGCCAGTGGTCTAATTAGAGCCACATATCTCCATTCTGCTCTATAAAAACACTAGTCACCCATGCTTTTACACCAGCTGTGATTTAAGTATCGTGCTGCAGAATTTGTGTTTAATGGGTGCAGAGTAAGAGTTTCACCGGTGCCAAACAGCGAACAAAACAACACTCTGGAGAATTAAGGTGTTTTTCACTTCAGCCGTATGTCTGAAATTATGATTAATAACCTCTGAAGAAGGGACGTGTGGTAAACAAGCTACGCCTCATACTAAACTCAAAAAACTGTGAACAGCAAATGTGGAATAACATATGGTCACCGTTTGGATGGATGCTGGTTCATCACATTGTGGTGTTTCATGTGGATGCGAGTCGGCTGTTGAAATATTAACCAGGGAGGATATTTATGCATGTGTTTTCATTTATACCCGACAGGCTTCTGTTGTCAAGGAAGTGCTATGAACTGATTCATTACGCTGGAGGATCATGTTTACTCAGCTTGGCTCTGCATTATTTCTCATTCACAGCCCCTACGGTGCTTATGCTCGTTTACATTGAACGGCGTTTTCAACCAGCTGCCAATCTGCACTCTGTTGTGTGAGTTCGCCTGCTGACAAATGGCCTCGATTGGAAGTCCAAGGAGAGTGCGCTCAGGCCATCTAGCACAGAAAGAGGACGGGTATAAGAAAGACAGAAAGGCATTACTTTAAAACGTCCTTTAACAAGATGGTAATGTCAGGTCTTGAAAGGATTTTTGAAACAAACAAAAAAAAGAGAGAAAATAACCTCATAAAAACAACAGAACAACATAGAGGTGCAACATAAGATGTTCAGTAATGATCATAGCTCATGAATGTTTCCACTCTGACCCTGTGAGAGACATCTGTAATGCAAATTGATCGGCATGGGGAGGGCAACCAGTGTGCAATTAAAAAGCCTTCCCCACCAGCTTGATTTAATGTTTTGTTGGCTGATTATTCAGGTCAAAATTGCTGACTCTGGTTAAGGGAGAGAAAAAGAGAGAGAGAGAGAAAGAGAGAGGAAGATGATACAAGAATAGAGTAGAAAGAGATGAGACCGATTACATGTATATTTAGAAAAAGTAGGTACTGGAAAGCAGTGTTTAAAAGTAGAATTTATGAAGTAATTTCAGTGCAGAGGCGGCACGGTGGTGCAGTGGTCAGCGCTGTCGCCTCACAGCAAGAAGAGTCCGGGTTCAAGTCCCGTCTCCAGCACGGGATCTTTCTGTGTGAGTCTGTGGGTTCTCTCTGGTACTCCAGCTTCCTCCCACAGTCCAAAGACATCAAGAGGGGACGAGGCTGATTGATACTCTAAATTGACCGTAGGTGTGACTGTGAGTGTGAATGGTTGTCTGTCTCTGTGTGTTGGTCCTGTGATGGACTGGTGACCTGTCCAGGGTGAACCCCGCCTCTCGCCCGTAGCCGCTGGGTTAGGCTCCAGTCCCCCCCCCCCCCCCTCCCCCAACCACGACCCTTAACAACAGGAATAAGCGGAAGACAACGGATGGATGGATGGATTTCAGTGCAATTTAAAAAGTTAATTGTAATTTTTGCCAGGTCTGGATGCTGGGCCAGCCTAGAAACATGTCAGGAACGTACTGACTAACTGAAACGCAGGTGTGAGCATTGATAGGTGATTGTTCGCGACTTTTCGAAGTTACTAAATCTCAGCGCAAAAATTGTAAAACTTGCATCATGGTTGTAAGCCACCAAACTGCTTTCAGGTTATCCTTCAGGTGGACGTGTGGCAAATTTGTAGAAGTTCCCTAAAGATATTCCTGACACATCACATGAATGTGAGGCAATAGTAAAGCTTGACCTTTAACCTTTGACCACCAAATCTGTCACTTAACATTCTTGAATTCTGGTGGACATTTGTACCTAATTTGAAAAATGTATGTCAAGGCCTTCCTAAGATATTTCAGTAAAATGTGGGATATCCAGTCAACCCACAATGTGCAGAGCAGGCCCATGAGAATCTTTTTTGACAATACTCACCTACGAGACCATTAACATTTCCTGCTGGGTCAGAAAAATAAGATTCTGTAGCACCCCATATGTTCCAACTTGCTAAAATAGTTCAAATGGTTGAAACAATTTCGCCATGGAAACAGCAGAAACTGTCAGAGAACGAGATACATCAGCTGAAGACAGTCACAACTGTCAAAAATCTGTTCCACAGCTAGTGTAAATATTAGCAGTGCTAGCTAGCCACCAGTTGTTCTAACACCATCTGTGGGGTTTGAGGGGATACACGCCAGGATGGTGAATGTTTAAGAGAGACAGGGCATGACAAGGTTTAGGTTACTCTCTGCTGTGTATCCCCTTGACCCCCACAGATGGTGCGAGAACACCTGGTGGCTAGCTAGCACTGCTAATCTATGCTAGCTAAGGAGCAAATTTGAAATTTGGAGCTGGACTTTGTGGCTCTGTACTATTTATGGACAGTTTCTGACACTGGCAACCTCAAAGTGATCAATGCTGTTAACTCATAAACAATACTGCTATTTCACATACGATACACAGATAGTTTTGTACATTTTTCATCAACAAATATCCCCACTTGCATTTATCCAGGTCTGACCAGGCTCCTCTTCAGATGTACAGCATATATGTGTAATATATATGCGATCAGCTCCTAAAATATGGCAATGTGTATGCAGTAAATATTTGCTCGCCCATCTAGGATACTCATCTTTCATCAAGTTTCTGTTACCAACGTGTCCTTGAGCAAGACACAGTGCGCCTGTGAAACAGAGGCAGAGTTGCAAAGTCATGCAAAAGTTCATCTCTCCTCTGGGAATCAAGTGTCAGTGAAAACAAATACACAAAATAATTTTGGGGACATTTCTGTTTTCATCACGTAGTGCTCAGTGAAGAGACAGGACAGAGGGGATGGCACGTCCTACAGCAAGGACTCCGTGATATGTCGGGTACAGCACGCTCACTTCAATAAAACTGCTCCACCCTTGCATTGCGCATTATGAATCACTTCATTGTAAACATCCCGCAGTAGTGCTCCAAATTTCAGATCTGGTTCAACAGCCTGAAGTAGTTTGTGTGTTGAAAGTGTTGCCTTTTGTGCCATGCACTACTGAAGCTATTCTGGTGGGGAAAAGCAAATACACTTGCAGCAATATCACTGTCAATGTTTTATAATTCGAGCAACACTTCCATAAAACCTCCCTCTCTCCTTCAAACACATTTGTAAGTGCACAGGGAGGCAGGCACATGAAAACACACAAACACACACACAAGCTCACACTCTAGTATCCCTGTTGGCTTGTGTTGCAACTCTATGACAGGGAGATGTCTCACTCCAGGGGAGCAGTATTGCATTGTCAAATGTGCGTGATAGATATTAATGTCATGGAGGGACATGATGGATGGAATTCCTTTATGATGTTGCTTTCTATCTCCGGCTCTGTCTCCCAGAGCTTGGCATGCCGCAGACATCTCTTTAATGAGCTCTGGAAGCATCCATATCCGCTGACAGCCCTTCCTTAGCGGCCTCTTTGAGCAAAAAGACGCTCCAATGGGCACTGACTCCCAGGGAGGGAAGTCCACGACAGAATACCATGCTAGCTCGTACCTGACAACAGGAAACATGGAGGAATTTTCAGCTTTAATTATAAATGAAAATGACTTTGTTGCATTTTAAAGAAGGGTTCCATAGAATGGAAACACTGGCATCAATCAAACCTCTCGTTCTTTGAATAAAATGATGCTCTTCATCATGTGACACACTATCTCAGTCATGCTTGACATCTTAATAATGGCAGGTTCCTTTATGAGACAGAGTAGCAGCTCCATGAAAAATACTGTTTTCCTTCTGATCTTGGTCCCTCTGTTTTACTGTCATCACTGTTTCTGCTATATTCTTGTACAAAATATATCATCTTCAAATGATTTTGTTAGTTGATAGATATTGTTGTTAATAAGCTGTCAGATGAACTAATGTATCGTAATTACCGATCAGGAAAAACAGTTTCACGACACGACTTCAAAATATAGCCTGTGTATCACTTTGTGTTCAAAGTAACAATAGACATTGTATGTGCAAACACAAACGTATTGACTCAGATAAAGATTTCTTTTAAGGGCATAATTGCGATGATTCAGCACTGGATTGCTAACCATAAAAAATAAATAAATAAAAAGATTGAATTCAGTTCTGATGAAGGCAAATAACATTTTTTTCACACAAACAAGAGAGTCCCTATGTAAATCTGGAAGTCATTCATGTTACGCAGCTTAAAAGTGGTCAAAGATCTGTTTTTTTAAGTGTATTAAAAGCTGGGATATGTTTTTTTTTTTAATTTTATTTTATTTTGACTTGCACCATAGAGTAGCACCAGTAATTTAGTTTTATGCAGAGATTTGAGTGACAGTCTGATGACAGTCATCCTTGGGAGGAGCAAGGGACGAGCAAATTGAAAGACTTGAACACAATCTGTACAGTGCTGTATTAAACTCACAGTAGAACTGAGTCTTCAGTGTTTATTATCGATCCTTCAGTTTTTTAGTAAAACTGAGGTGACACCTAGAGGAGAAAGTGGTTATCAGCTACTGTACCCTACCATTCTCTCCCACCTTATAACCTAATTTGATGGCGGTAGGGAAGTTGTCCTTTGCTGTTGTTTATTATCCACCCACCATTGTGGTCAGGGGTCAGGAGTAATTACTGATGAGCCTCCCTGCAGCTAAAAGGATTCAGCATGTCGAGGAATACATCAGCAGGATGGGGGCTTGATGATGCAAAGATTGAAACCTTTGCTGTTGAAGGACAAACCAATTACGCAGGAGACCCCCCCCACGGGGGAACCCAGCACGGTTTTATCAGGTAATTACATGCTGAGCAGTTATCGTTTGCTCTCTAACACGTGTCCCTGCTCGGCCTGCTTATGTCAAATATGATGTGACGCAACACCGTTGTCCAAACTTTAAATGGGCCTCAGCCCTGAAATTTTCGTACTCTACGCTCAAAATATTCTATTTCTGTTTTAGCTCTCACTTTAGTCTCAAAGGCAAGAATCAACAACCTTGCTCCTGACACTGTGGCTCTTTCAGCTGTCAATCAGCCAGAATTTAATGTCACAAGAGGTACAATCGATGTCAGGGTCAGGGAGTTACAAATAGCCATCGAGCTTTGCTTTCTGTCTGCCAGAGGAAATTTAGGGCTAAAAAAAAAAACCAACCTAAGATTTTAAAGATAAATTTACAAGTAAGAACATTTAATGAATTAGGCTAAATGTTTATCTGTTCACAAATTAAATGGGTGTTAAGTAATTTCTCACACAAACACATCAGCTGATATTCATCCATTTTCTACCACTTATCCTGTTAAGGGTCGCGGGGGGTGGAGCCTATCCCAGCAGCCTTCAGGCGAGAGGCGGGGTTCACCCTGGACGGGTCACCAGTCCATCACAGGACCAACACATAGAGACAGACAACCATTCACACTCACAGTCACACCTACAGTCAATTTAGAGTATCAATCAGCCTCGTCCCCTCTTGATGTCTTTCGACTGTGGGAGGAAGCTGGAGTACCAGAGAGAACCCACACAGGAACAGGGAGAACATGGAGACTCCACACAGAAAGATCCTGTGCTGGAGCTGGGACTCGAACCTGGAAACTTCTTGCTGTGAGGCGACAGTGCTGACAACTGCACCACCATGCCGCCCTCACCTGATATCTTTACATACTTGTAACCTCACAGCAAGAGTAACTTATGGGTCAAGAATGCAGCCTTTTATTTAGGGATTCTTGATGTAAACACTTACAATTCATGTGATAGTTAATGGTTGAGTCAGAAAATGCAGGGTTTTGGAGTGAGGGGGCAGATAGGCAGCAAAGGTCCCTGGCAGGAAACAAACCAGCTATTTTGTGATTACAGGGTATTTTTCTCAAACTACTGAGCCATCAGAGCACACATGCCTAATCTTTTCAGTGTGGAGTTTCCTTGTGTCCCCTCAGAACTTCAAGTTTGTCCCAAAGTCCAAACACATTCATATTACTGTGGGGAGCAGGAAACAATTAATCGTTCCTTTGTTTAATTTCTTAGACTACAAATGATTAAAACCGATATACAGTACATTCAAGGATGTAGCCACCCAAGGACCTTAAAAAGAACAAAAGCACATAGTCAATGTGTCAAAGCCAACCTGGTCAAGGGCCAAATCTGGCCCAGCGAATGACTCGGCAAATATCAGGCTATCATTATTTTAATCAGCAGCATCGCTTTAAAAGAATCTGTGTCACATTTCTGTCAGAAAACTACAAAGATGGATACCTATTTCAAATGCACTATGCCAAAGCTTTAGATTTTTTTTTTTAACAAAAGGCAAGTAACTTACTTAAACTTCTTCTTCAAAAGCTTCCCCTGTCGTGATGTGATGATGTCAGCATTACTGCAGAGAATTTTAAAATATATGGAATATTAAAAGTATTTCTAGATTTTGCCCAGTTTTTTTACTTATAAAGACGTAATGTAAAAAAAAAAAAAATTGTTTCAGTATTGTCTGAACATGTGACCAACTGTTCTGTGGCTTTTTAGATACGGTGTGATCTGTACATTGTTTCCTGCTTTTACAGGAACAAAACCAGCAGCAGGTGTACATGTAGTCGCTCAGTGGAGGTCAGGGTTCCACATCGTCCGCTTGTTTTATTCAAATTCACAAATTTCCACTTGACTGTGTTAAAACATTTAACATTCAAAAAGTCCTGCCCACAAAGAGTTTTTATTCATGTGTTTCTTTTATTTATTTTGGTGTATTTTTGTTTGTTATTCCGTTTTTCTCTTTTGGTTTGGTCGTTTTAGCTTTTTGTTTGCTTCTGTGTGTTATTTAAACAACGTTTGTTTTATTCCTTAGGTTTTTTTTTTTTTTTTTAGTTTTTCTGTTATTGTTTGTATGTGTTTTAAAACTTTAGGACTGCAAGTTTTAGTTTTTGCAATTTTTCTTATTTTGCATTTGATTTTTCTTTTTTTTGTTTGTGGTTTGTGTCTGTTGTTTGCTTTCTTTATTTTTTGTGTGCTTTCTGTGTTTTTTGTTTGTTTTCTGTGTTTTTCTTCTTTCTTTTTTATCTCTTTTTGTTTGTACGTATTTTGAACTTCAGTACAAATTTACTTAACTTGAATAAATATTTACAAAGCCTGTCTCCATTGTTCTCATGTCCCTCACTGTAGGTTGTTGCATTTTAAAGAAACCGAGATGAGCTGATAGGACACAAGAGGGCGCTATTGTTCTACTGTTGATCTTACTGTAGTCCTGCAGTTGACGTGCTCCATGTTGCTGAACAATAACAAAGGTTTCCACAGCTTTTCTGTTCTTTAGTCTATATACCACTTTAATTTTATCATTAATTAGGTACCTCTGCTCCTCAGTCTTTTTGGGAACCAGGCATCAAGAATTCTGAACCGGCCTCCTGCTCAGTGGAGGTCAGTGGAGCGTACAACTATTTCCTTTCCGCAGGATATTAACACCTGCATATCTGTCTATCACAGGTTACCCACCTCAACAAGTGAAATCATCCACTTCCTGTGAGCGCCCTCTCACTCACCTCCCCGCTTTATTGTTCATCTCTGATGTGTGACAGCGTGCATCCGACAGTGTCTGTCTTTCTGGCTGACCCTTCAGTCAAACATGTGCATATTTACAGGCAGGGCAGCGATGGAAGAAGCACTTTAAATTCAGATAAAGGCTGAGCTTAATGGCTGCATTGGAGGGACAGTGATATCTGTTGATTTGTGCTTGATGGTATCAGGAAGGAATACAGCCACAAGAGATTATAAATGGGAGAATGACAGCATGGCAGGACCGGGGAGGATGTCAAAGGAACCACCAGGTGAGGAGGGTTAGATGCAGCAATGAAAAGTAAGAAAACCTTGTTCTGACTTTCAGAACCTACGGATTTGTGTGTAAGCCTGGCTGTGTGACTGTAGCACAATTAATAACCCCGACCAGCTACAGCCATGATTAGACCCATAAAAGGGTCTCCATGCCTCTCTGGACCATATTCTTTCTCTTCAGAACCAAAGTGGGTCCATCCTCTCCCTCCTCAAGCAAGCAAGACAGGAAAGGGTCCAGGTGCTGGAAGAAGGAGGGTAAATATTTGTTTTGCGCTCTCTCTGTTGAGCTCCAGACCTCTGTGCCTCTTAAGAAAACTTTCTCCCGCACAGGAGCAAGCAAAGCAAACAATCCCACATCATGCCGTCTGGCTCGCCGTGGACCCGCGTGTGTGTTTGTTTGTTCAGACAGTCGCCATGACAGACGGAGGAACACTGAGACGGGGGGAAACTGATCGAGGGGAGAAAGAGAGAAAGAGAGAGAGAGAGAGGAGATGTGAGGAGAGAAGGAGGAAGGTGGGGCTGTTTCATGAGATAAAGGACTGGTGGAGGACTACATCACAGATGGTCTGCTTGTCCTATTCCCAAAAGCTATGCTCTCTGCAGACGCGGGCCAAACAATATTTCAACATAATTCTTTGCACATGTTGTAACCTGCTGCATGTTTTAAAAAGACAAAATGCAACATCACAGGCAATGCAGGAATACGTTTCCATCAGTATTTTGATGCATGTTTTAGAAAAAGGGTAGATCCATTAAAATGAGAGATGTGGACCCTTTTGGTTCAACACGCCCTGATACAACCAGTCAGCTGTGTCTGACCACTTAGCCTCCTGGAGCAAGAGTCAGTTCTTCAGGGTTCAGGGTAGTCAGTGGATGTCCGGTCCAAGACCTTCAGTTGTTCTGTCCTGTGCTTCTTGTTTCCAGTCAGTATAGCAACTTGAGACGTTTGTGCAGAGTTGAAAGATGACGAACAGGGCCAGTTAACTCTCAGTTAACAGATAAAAACTACACTACAATGGTTTTGTTCAATCATCAGACTACAGCCATTTTTCCAACCCTGCATCTGAGCCAGCGTGTTCCACACAGTGTTCATAATGGATGCAACTCAGGCTGCTCTGATGGGTTTGGTCAAAGCTACTCAAACAGGAACCAGACGTTTCCTTGTACTACCATTTTCTTCTTGCCTACAGATTTTTGATTTCCATACAATATATATATATATATATATATATATATATACACAGTTTATATATATATATATATATATATATATATACACAGTTTATATATATATATATATATATACACAGTTTATATATATATATATATACACAGTTTATATATATATATATATATATATATATATATATATATATATATATATATATATATATATATATATATAAACTGTGTATAGAGACCACATGACCACCTACTGGTATGAAATAACAGTTGGGCTTCTCCCACTGAATGTTATTCCTCAAGACCTCCATAACAAACTCCTATTCTTCTACTGTAACAGCCATGTTTAACGTGGTTTATACCGCCATCCTCTGATGGAAGTATAAATCTATCACATGTATAACTTCATTTATTCACTCTAAACCAAATAATAAAAAACACTCACTTTCTTCCGCATGACGTTTCCAAGATTTACCATGAACATCACTCCCATCCCCACGTTGGCTCAAACAAATTATATCCCGTACATTTGAACAGATTTAATGGCCTCTTCTAGTTATCACCTTTCAACCTGAGGCTTTTAAAGGGAACAATATGACTAAAAACAACCAAACACATATAAAATCAAAATTAAAAGCGCCCACGTTGGTTTGTATTAGTATCTTTGCTTCTAGACAGGTTTAAGAATGCATGACACCCCACCTCCATCCCCTTAGCTCGAGAAGCCTGGTTCAGTGTGTGTGTGTGTGTGTGTGTGTAGCAGAGGGGTTTGAAGGAGCTGATCAGAGTGTTGTAGAGGCTCACTGAGCACTGGGGTAAGATTAGCTCCCTCACAGAGAAATCAAACTGACCTGGGAGGCATGCCATCAGAAGGACAGATGGATAAGAACTATTGACCTGCTGACCTGCATCAGATTCTCACTAACTCATGCTGATTCACATGCAAATTGCTACAAATACCCACTCGGACTTTTTCTCTCCTTCCTTTTTGGCGGCTTTCCACTCATACGGCACTGGATATTCTACATACTTTCACAAACAGATGTACGTACAGAGAAAGACATATATACATGCACACACACACACACACACACACACACACAAACATGCAAACACATTCTCCCTTGTGGTGTGCCCTCATGGTGGTCGGTTGCACTTCTAAAGGCTTAATCTGTTGGTCCCACCTCCCTGGTTAAGAGAACAAAGACCCCTCTCCCCTGACACAAAGGAGCTCACACACCCCTACACACACGTCCGATTTCAGCCTCAGACAGACCACCCATCCTTGAAGCCCATTGCCTCACACAGAGAGGGGAGACAACAGCAGCGGGTGCGTATCAATGACTAGAGCAACTCTACGTACGTTGTTCCACACATTAAAGTCTCTTTTCCATTTTCCCAGAGTGGGCAGTTCACACACTCTCTGAGGGTATTTCTTTTTTCTTTTTTTTTGTGGTAGAAAAAAGGCATTCACAGGACACCATGTTGAGAAGTCTGTGGCAGGCTTTGATCTCAAGGTTCTCTGGAATATACGGTCTCAGTTGCAGAGAGATTAGATTATCTCACTGACCAGAATGATCGCCATTCTTGAAAAAGAAAAGCATCAGAAAACCAATTCACAGAAACCACTTCAGGTCAGTGTAGGATAGGAAGATGTCAGTCGTGCTTAAAATGACTAAGTTTGCTTTATAGCAGCCAATCACGAACTTGTGCTTTGACTCAAAACTTTCCAGTGGATGTTCAATTCCATAATTTTGAAGGATGGTGTCATGGACAAGATAGCATCCCTGCTTTGGTCTTAGAATAAATACCAAACAGCTTAGAAGTTTTATAATTTCCAAGCGACCGAAAAGAAGAGACTTTTTTCCCCTTTCTTTTTCTTCACCTCATGCAAAACTTTCCACTGTTTTTAAATAAGGTTTTGTTGGGGTTTTTTTTTTAGATCAAATTGGAAGAATGAAGAAATTCACGATGCGTTCAGTGAAGAGGTGGCGTGTTACTTTACAGCCCCTTTCTGCTCTCTGTCTCTTCATTATCCAGCTTTTGTTATCAGCCTATTAGATGGCCATTATCACTTGTCATCAGGAGCACAGATCAGAGGTAGGGCGGCTCCACTCCTACAGCAAGATATTTACGTTCAAGAGACGCACGGTGCCATCTTCTAATTATTGCAGGAAAATGTGTTTTGATCTATGAGCCATAATAAAACGATGATCTGTCCCTGTCAGTGCCGGTTGTTTGCTTGTTAGTTTATAATATAATTATGATTCAAGCAATCTCTGGAAATTAGAAGAGATAAAAGGGAGGAACACGGGAATTTGCTGCAGGAGTTTCACATCTCCGTCAAAATGGTCTTCAGAAGACGAGCATCGCCTGACGACGCGGTGCTTTCCGTAACCGCGACAACAGACGGAAGTGATGTCAACCCAGTCCGTTTTCCTAAACCTGAGGGCTTTTTTTTCTTCAAAATTAACTATCGTTGACAAATCTTACAGCATCCGTGTACTTCCTCTTTATTTCAAAGGTGACGTACCTCCAGTTCCTCTTATGTCTTATCAGTGGTCACAGGTGACAGGGACTCTTTGGCTAACCAGTAGGTCCAGTTTGGTCCATCTGATGGATTATAATGGTAGGGATAACAACAGAGGATGACCATGAAGGGCCGATTAGATCTAAAGTAAATACAAAAAATCAATGTGATTTCAATTATAATTATAGTTATATTATAATTAATTATATATATATATATATGAATGAACAAACTAGCTATCACCAATCTCTTTATGGTGGCCCACTCCTGCTAAAGCTACAGCTAAGCTAACGTTTAGGGGTTTGGTCAGCATGCGGTGGATTATGGCAGAGTGACTACATTGCAGTAAATACAGTACCACAAATGTACAACCCATCCATAGTGTGTTTGTTAAACTTCATCCCAAAGTAGAAGTGTATTGTCCTTACTACAATTGTTTTTCCATACACAATCCAGGAGCAATTTTCTTGCTTTTCGGTTGATTAATCCTTTCAGTAACACGGATTATGGTTGATGCACCACTTCTATATTTGTAGGACTTTATACAGAGGGCTTCTTCTTATCAATGACCATGTGTGTCTTAATGATTTGACTGACCTTTTCTGCAGAGACCCTCGCGAGGTCCACAGGCTGGATATCCCCCAGTGGATCACGTCAGTGTGTGTGTGTGTGTGTGTGTGTGTGTGTGTGTGTGTGTGTGTGTGTGTGTGCCATCAGTCTTACTGCTCCATTGGCTGAGTAACTGCATTTGTTTGAGCTGAGCTTTCTTCCCGTTTACTCACAGCCTCCTCCGAGTTGCCAGCCAGATCTCCATAATCCGCAAACAATTATCATATTTGCCTCAGTGGACGACTCTGGTTTTTGTTTACTGATTCAAAATTAACAATTTACACAGCTGGGTTTTGTAGCGAACACCTTTCTTGGCTGGCAACGCTCCATCTGGAACCAGGAGGGGGACGGAGGGGAGTAAGACAAACGCAAATGAACCGAGATCATTTTTCTTTATATTTTTAAATCGGAATGGGTTTTGTAATCGTATGAATATGACACTAAGAATCGAGGACACAACCGCGTCGTTTAGCATTTCCTTTAAAGACATAAACATGATTAAATTCACCAGCAAGATTAAAAATGTCTGTGTATTTAGAAAATAGGCCACAACTCATTCTCCATAAAGAAGTTATTCCATATCAAATTTCCCCCATGAATAATGAGGTCTTAGAAAAATCTAATGATCCAATACTAAATGGTCTCATAACCAGAAAAAAACCCATTTAAATAGTTTATAATGATAGAAAACCGAAGAAAATGGGTCATAATCCAAATACATTTATATTCATATAGTTTTTTTCCCGTCTACTTGTACACCATAATTATTTCCTGGAGTAAATGATGTTAAATGAAGTAAAGTGAAGGTTACAAAAATTTTGAAGGCACAGAGAGAGAGAATAAATGGCGAGGTCTTCAAGTCAAGTTACCAAATAACTGGATTTTTGACTACAATGTAAACACAGCGGCAGGAAGTGGCAACATAAGTATGAGAAGAGTGAACAATTGAATCCAGGAAGGATGAATACGTGAAATTTCTGTTCCAACATGGAGTTTCCATCAACCAAACGATGATTTTTCTATATCTTTGAGTAACAGTCACGGTAAATTCTCACAAAGAAGACAGCGTACAGATAAGATGTTTAAAAAAAGCTAGTTGAAGTAGCACAAGACACTGACAGACAGGTGTTGTCTTTGATTATTGATATTAATAAGACATCAGATTTATATGTAGCACTTCGAAAACTTAAATCTGCACATCATAACCTCAGAGCAAAACAGACCAATGAAGCAAAAAGAAGAAGGCGGCTAAATCACAACGACTTTCCGAAAAGTGACATCACCGTTTTAACTCTTTTCGTGACCGATGAAGTTGAATCCGGAAACACTGACATGGTTTATGTTCTGTTTCTACGCGGCAGCTGTTTCCTGTGTTTGGTGAGCTGAAAGCTAAATTTCACCCGAGTGAACAATAAAGATGAACTCACTTCTACGGACAATTTCATTTGCAAATAAAATAAAAAAAAGGAATAAATCTAGGAAAACAACCCAAACAGGAATTCAACTAACATTTGTGTTATTTGGAATATTTAACCATCATCTGAAATTTACAACTTGATATCTGGTTTATCCATCAACACTTTGGTCTGGTGGCATAAAATCATTCAACTCTGAGCCATTTCGTTTCTCCTGCCCAGATTTACTAACTCCAAAATCCAAACTGCAAATTCAAGAATCCATCACCCTCAGCATCTGCTAATGCTAATTTGGCACCAAAATTTTCGGCTTCAAAACAGATTTCCACCACCTGATCAGAAACATCCAAATTGCCATATAGGTTATTTAAATTCATCAGAGCCCACTCGTACCGTCAGCTACCCGCCGCCGTCAGGCCAAAACAAACTGTAAACATATTTGCTGGTTTCAGTCGAGCTGTGAAAGGAAGGATTTGGATGCTGGATGAACTGGGCAACAGGTATTAGACTGCCAGCTGGGCTCATAGTGCCAAGTCATAAATTTGGGTAGAACTGTTTGGCATGCAGCTTCTCGTATCAGGCAGAAGCTCTCTTACTCTGGCTGTCGAGATTATGTTAAAACATGCACACTGTCTCTACGCTGGCTGAGCTGCGAGGCGCCGAAGGAGGCTAGCATAGAGCAAGAACACAGCCACACAAACTGAAGCCGCCATTACTGACCTGTCTCACTCTCTCTCATCTGTCTTTGATGCAAATGAGTCACTTCATGAACACTCTTGTTTTCCCTCTTGTTGCTCATTATAGCTCAGGCCATGCTAAGCCCCAGTGAGTCTGACTGCTGGGTGACTGCCCCTGAGAACTCACTCAACCTAAACCCGATCATGACTGGTCATTTTTAATGACCTATAGCTTCTTACTCACACACACACACACACACACACACACACACACACACACACACACACACACACACACACACACACACACACACCATTCTCGAATCCCTTCTCTCTAACGTTTTTGCATGCTCGCTAAGACGGTGTGAGGAAAAGATGTGGTCATGTGGCGTTGCTGCAACATATCAGCTCAGTTATTCTGCAAAAGGATAGCAATATTTAAACAGGTACTGGCAGAGTTAAGAGGTAGACTATTTTTACCTCAGCTGGATTTGTTGATAAGACTTCTTTAACACATTTGTTATTGTGAAAAACCAAGGATCGGGAAGAAATTCTTGTGTAGAAATACAGCGATCGTGCGGCTACCTAAGCTAACCGACGGGTTGTCCATACGTCCCATTATTTTTAATGAAGAATTAACGCTTTGAAGGAATTTATTCAAATTTGGCAAAATGTCCACTGGGACTCGAGGATGAACTGCGAAGATTTCAGTGGTTAAAAGTCACTGTCCCCTCACTTGAGGACATTTCTACAAACATCCACTGGGACTCAAGGATCTGCAAAGATTGTCTGTGGTCAAAGGTCGAGACCATTGTGACGGACACATATAACAACTGTGATGTGGCATTTCAAGTTTAGCAAAGACTCTGACATTAAACAACACTAAATACCAACCTAAGAAACATCTATTTTGCAGATACTTCAGGAAAAAGGCATCCAGACATTGTTTATGCCAGCTTATTAAACTGGAAGGGTGTGTTTCGTAACTTTCCAACATTCCGACCACTTGCCAAGGAGTCTTAGCCACTGGCACAGAGGTGGGCGTGCAGGATTTGACCTTCCGTCTGATTTTTTTTCACGAGCACATCCATTTTGATGAACAACACCACGTATGGGTTTTAGAAGAGGTTGGGAAAAAAATATGTCTCCTTAATTAAGTTAAATTCTTGAGTGTCGATAGTTGTTTTTCCATTGAGGCGAATTGTGGATATGTCACAAAAAAGGAATTCCACATTAGGTGTGTCTCTATCAACCGGCCAGAAGATGGCAGTATATGCAATGATCCATCCTACTTCCATGGTTCTGACATACTTTGGCCATGACAAACAGAGAAGAAGAAGGAGAAGAAGACGAAGAAGACGCAGAAAAAGGTGCCCACTCTATAAGTTAATAAATATAGAGAGGAGTAGAGTTGGACAAGACCTGAGCTCGCCACTGCTGCAGATGTGCTGGAACTCTTCTGTCCTACTTCTAACTCTACTCTAAGTGTCGTGAGATAACTTTAGTTGGGATTTGGTGCGAAATAAATAAACTCGACTCCACAAGATGTAATAGCACCTAAGTACCAGCTAGTGTCGGTTGTGCTGCATGCTGTTGGGAGACGGAGGCAAAGTTTTTGGAACATCAGTGAAGGCGACAGCAGCGGAAACAGCAAGCAGTTAAAAATTGGCTAATTTTATTTGAATGTGCATGTTTCCATTTCCTGTTTTGCACATTTACTTGATTATTCCAAAAAAAGTTTTAAAAAGAAAGGCAAAAACCACAGAAGCAAGCTTAAAAGCACTTTTTGCAATTTGTTTATTTCATAAATAATTACAAATTACTGCTTCTGCCACCCTTTTTACATGCGAAACTTTAAAGTGTGCATTAAAATACAATTATTCAGAACAAATACGGGGCGGCACGGTGGTGCAGTGGTCAGCACTTTCGCCTCACAGCAACAAGGTTCCGGGTTTGAGTCCCGGCTCCAGCACAGGATCTTTCTGTGTGAGTCTCCATGTTCTCCCTGTTCCTGTGTGGGTTCTCTCTGGTACTCCAGCTTCCTCCCACAGTCCAAAGACATCAAGAGGGGACGAGGCTGATTGATACTCTAAATTGACCGTAGGTGTGACTGTGAGTGTGAATGGTTGTCTGTCTCTATGTGTTGGTCCTGTGATGGACTGGCGACCTGTCCAGGGTGAACCCCACCTCTCACCCAAAAGCTGCTGGGATAGAGAGAGCCCCCCCACGACCCTTAACAGGACAAGTGGAAGAAAATGGATGGATTGATGGATAAACACAATGACCTTTTACTGTACTGTGTGTTTGTTTCAAATATGGCAGCCCAGCATCTCCAGTCTTGTCTTCTGCTATTTTCACATTGTGGATTCAGCAACTATTTCACGCTACAGCTATTTCTGAACCTGACTCCTCAAAAAAGGAGTCTCTTTATAGTGAAAGTATTCATCAACTCTCAACTGGTAGCCGAAGAAGAGTTGTTTTCTTGTTAGTTTGTTTTTTTTAGCCGTGGCAAGCAAAGGTTGAACACGTAGACAGAGAAAAAAATGGCTATTTGTTATCTGACATGGTAAAAATGCTACCTGGTGCATGATTGTTAGGATGACAGCGCAGGAAAGGATTCTCCGCTGAATCCGTCTGTGGATAAAGGTTTTAAAAAGACGTATGGCACAGACTCCTGCTGTTTACCATGACTTCCATCCCACACACTGATTCTTGGCTGAGTCTGCACCCTGAGAGATTGATAATGGAGGCTTGTGTGGGCGTCTCATGTAAATATATGCTCGTCTTCCTCCTCAACACAGACATGTCTCCAAACCAACAAGCCACTCTTTCCAAGAGCGCAGCCTATTATTTTCTGGCGCAATTGCAGGCTTTACGTGCTCTTGCTCATGACATTCCTGGATAAATCGAGGCGATCCCCATGCCCCTGTTAAATCTGTCCGCGGACCAGAGCATGGATCTGTTACCACAGAATTCAGGTTTCCTTTAAAGATGGTGCGCTAACTATTTTTGTACATCGAGCATCTATTCTCTAAAGAGGAAATTCTGAGTTTAAAAAAACCCAAAACAATTAAAACTCCCGAAAACTCCAAATCAGTTGAGACGGACAACTCGATAATTCTGCTTCAGGTTGCTCTGCCAATGCCCACAAAATCAAAACAAACTAAATACAATGGCAAAGCATCACAACGCACAAAATGAAAACAGCAGTGATATTTATTTTGACTTGGCATTTTTCATTTAAGCAGAGATACTGTAGATGGTGGAATGCTATTTGAGCAGAACTACTACTTATAGGATTGTTTGGTCAGAACGACTTTTCGGTGTCTCTATATACACTGTTTAATCTTTGTGAGCTGGGGGGGAAAAGCTGTTTTACAAATACTGACTTATATTTATTGACTCATATTTTATACAGTCAAAAAATACTCAAAAGAAAATGAACACGGAGCCAGAGTGTTTGACATTCTTTTTTATTTCTTTTTTCATTTTCGTTGAAAGAAAAAAAAAACAGAAACAGGTTCATTAGCATTTTATTGTAAGAGCAAAACCCCGCTTGTCAGGCTATAAAATGATGCGTTCTTGGACCGCCAATGGTTTCGACCAATCAGCATCATTTGAGGAGGCAGGTGTGGTCTTGCAGGAAGTGAGGGTTTTACTATACAAAAATAAATAAAAAAGAAACAGTGGCAGCTCCTAAAGAGGTTAGCTTACATGCTCGTACAGCGTCGCTCCATCAGCTCACCGTCAGATTTTTAACGCTCCTGAAAGCGGGAGCCTTCGCTCTAAACTCACACTCCTTTGTCGTAGGCATTTCTGCGCTGCCACGTAATCAGGAAACAGTTTGATTTCTTCTGGAAATATTCAGATTTATTATGAGAACAGCCAAATAGCTCTTAATGGGATGGAGGGGGTATATTCGTCTAAATATAGCAATCTGCACCATTTTTTTATGATCAAATTTGATTAGCCTTAACATTTTATATATTTATTGTTTTTGTTGTTTTCAGCTATGTGTCAAATCAGTTACTGTAAATACACCGTGTTACCTTTAAGTGTCAGGATGATGCGGTTTCGTCCACAAAGTAGAGGTATAACCAGAGGGCAGTCTTGGCTTTGTTAAGTGAATTGTTAGCCGGACTGTGTGTGTGTGTGTGTGTGCGTGCGTGTGTGTGTGTCCCAGTGATTTATTCAGCTCCCCTGCTGAATGCCATGTAGTGGCTGGACACCCTGCTGCTCGCAATGACAGGCTCCATAGCAATCTGCCAGACACACAGCAGGACAAGACAAGCTCCCAGCTTCTGCTCAGAGTCTGGAGCTGCATATCCATCATCTTACTTCTCTCTCCAGCATCATCTCTCTTGCTCACTCGCTCGCTTTGAGTCAGTATTTGCATCTTCTTTTTTGGGGGGTTTTCTTTTGAGTTCATGCAGTTATAAATTGGAACTTTTCAAAGTGAGATTAATTATCTTATTCAGTACAATTTGGTCTACTTCGTTCTCAGTGTAAACAGTTAAGACTATTGACATCCTCCAGTCTGTATTTTACATGCTATACTGATGAAGGGGCTAATCTTATAAAACAAAGTAGAAACAATTGGGTTTATATATATAAATGTATAGCACATTTAAGTTGCATTTCCTTCCTCCAAAAACAAACAAACAAGCAGCAAACCATTTCCAAATCTGATTTTAAGACTTATTTTAACATGGTTCCAGTTTTGCATATCTGTTAGTTAGCAGTCTTCTCCTCTCATGTCTTGGTGAATGTCTTCATTTACCAATGTCATATTTTGACGCGCTATCGCTGCTAACCGTCAATCGGGATAACAGCATGAAACCAACTGCATGTCACAGATCACATACATGCGTGCAACAAACAAACAAAATGAGGTCAAGATGATTAAGACGTTGCTCATTTCGTGATCGAAACTCCATGGAGATCTCACGCTGGCCTTTACATTATGAAATGAAGGTATTTGAGTGATGAGAAATACTTTATATACCCTTATTAACTCCTCTCAGTATTTTTGGACCCACTTTAAGAATCCCCTCCCCTAGTTCCCCCATGATGTCTGTCACTACTGTTTTGTCAAGATTCTTTAAAACCACAGTTTTACTTGATTTGACCCCAATCTGAAAGCCATCTCAACAGATACGGGTCAAATAAGACCTGGAACAACCTCAAAAAACCTAAACAAACAAAAAGAATGGGAATCGGAGATCCAGGCGACAAAAGTAGAAACATTTTTAAATGTCATTTTCAGGCATTTTGGGCCACTTCAGGGAAAGTCCTAAACATTCGAGGTAGAATAATGACCTTTCGGCTGTTTTTACTGCTGTTGAATGTCAGACCGGTCAAATTTAATCTGATAAGGGTCACTACAGATCTCTATCAAATGCTTCTACACGTTAAAAACATGCAAATGTTGACACACACAAATTAAATACAGTCACATTCGTCCCTCCACTGAATCTACTTTGCCATGGAAATAATAACGTTCGCACATATCTCTTCCCCGTCCCCTCTCTCTCTCTCTCTCTCTCTCTCTCTCTCTCTCTCTCTGTCCTGACAGATCAATCACTGCAACCATATGTGGTGATGTCATGTTCCTTGAGAGTGAAAGGCTGGTGCTCGTCATCATCCATCTGCTCCAGCTTGTGGAACATTCCGCTGCTTTAACATTTGCATGGCTGCCAGACAGACATATAAAACCTAATCTCCAGCCACTGAATAGAACTGAGGAAAGGTGCTAAATAACATCTTCAAAAGCTTTATCTCTTTCAGGGGGATGTGTTTTTTTTCGCTCCAGGTCATCAAATTTCTATTTACTTAGTACCTATAAATCTGGATGTTAGAAGGTCATTAAAGATTATTTCTAAAGGGTCTTGATGCATCATGATGGTGGTATTTATCACAGAGAAAACTACATTCATGGCCACTTACACGGGGTCTTAAATTGGTTGTGTGAGAAAAGAAAACACATTACAGTGCACAATGCTGATTGTATAAAATATGGCGCACGCACACACACACACACACATACACACACACACACATGCACACACAGGCTCACATGCATACATGACCCCCCTGGGATGCATCAACGAAAGAGTGGGACGACCCCCCCCCCCCCCCAACATAGCTCCTCTCCTGCTACACGTGCCACGGAGCTATTACCACCATTAAACTACTCGCCACCTGTTAACTGCCATGTAAATATTCATCTGCAGCAGGGAGAGTGTTGCAGCCACTGGCCTGCATGGAAATGACTGGTCCACTAAATCAGCCCGGTGACAAGCCAGCGCGAAAGGGACGAGAAAAGGTTAGTGAGCTCATGAAATGTAAATGCTGCGTTACCACAGAAAA
>NC_141339.1:11441176-11516176 GCF_037954235.1 Aulostomus chinensis | reverse complement strand
GACACACCCGCCTCCGGTGAGCATTTGTCCTTTTTATCTGAGGAAAATGCTAGCAGGCCTCTCTGCCTGTTTGTCCAGCGTTTGAGTCAATCACCCCACCAAACAGGCTTACAATCAATGCACACACGGCTGATTACGTTTCAGATGGGATTGTGTGTGTGTGTGTGTGTGTGTGTGTGTGTGTGTGTGTGTGTGTGTGTGTGTGCGGGGGGGATAAACATTTGAATGGCAGCACAAATACACAGACGCTGCAACTGTAGATTCACATTCTGCCACAACACATCTATGTCAGCTCCTCATATATGCACTGATATTTATGCAAAAATAGGCTGCAATATGTTGGCAATTTATAAATATAAATTCTCTCACTGCCCTCACTGTGACTCACTCCACGCAGACATTGGCTAAACACCTAATATCTGTGAAATGTAACGCAGCTTTTTACCTGTATTATTCAGCACCTGAGAGTGCGCAGGCTTTTATTGGGGTTGTAGTGACAGCTGAAGTGATTTTCAGGGCTAAAGCGTTTAATGGAAACAGCTGGGCAGCATATGGGTTAATGTGATGGCTTTGCATGTAGAACAGAAGCGGCGCTGAGCTCCGGCTATCACAGAAACATCGATACAGCCCAACCGCCGCTCCATCTTGCTCATTTTTTTGCCGGCCCCACATCTGTAGCCCTCCTCTAAGCACCCATCAATTGAGACAGTGAAGCCATCAGTGCCCACGCTCTGCTCGCCTGTCTAGTTGCTTGGATAGCGTGTATGTGTGTGTGTGTGTGTGTGTGTGTGTGTTGGAAATCTTTGAGGGTGCTTGTGTGTTCAGCCCCTTGATTGGACTCTACAGCAGAGAGGCTGGAGCATTAATGAACACTGGCTGTCACAGTCCTCTTTGCACTCTTTGCAGATCTCTCAGCCGTCACTCTGGGCGATGGATGAGTGTAGCCAGATCTAAATGGGCTTGCTCTTACTGCCCCCCCCCCCCCCCCCCAGCATGGTCTGTTGCCAGCGAGAGATCACCGGGTTCACTGGAGGCATCTGATCCTGAACTATCAGTAGCCTCTTAGCCCACCTCCTTCCAGCATCTACAACTTAAAACCGTCCTGTACAATTCAGCCTCAGTCTGTTAATATTAAGAATTATTTATAGATAAACGGAAAAAAGAAATCCTGAAAAGAGTGAACTGATTCCTGCACACTTCCTGTTCTGCTGAAGTTCCGACACCCTTTTAAAACAGAGCAATGAAAAGCTACCGATGGACAGTTAAGTGTGAATGAAAAAAGTGTAAACACACCAAACAGCAAAGCCTCCTCTACTCAAACGTCCACGTTCGGTATTGTCTTTAACATTATTTTACATTTGAAATCAAAACTGAAATCAAGTCACTTAAGTTAACTAGTTTTGATCATTTACTGAGCATCATTTCTTAATCATATCGTCATCCATGATTGCCACTGCTGTGTTTTTGAATACGAACAGCAGGGAAACTCGTGTGCTGAGAGAAATTAACAGAATTGTCTTCATTCATAATGGATTAAGTTGAAAATTAGGGAATTTTACAAGAAATATCTCTAATTGCACAGTGGGGCATAGAAGACACTCACTGAACACGCGTCTCCTCTGCTGAGGTGATATGATTACATTTTAAACGTGACAATCAATATATTCTTCAGATAGTTTTTCTATCACATGCTGATCTTTGTGAAGAAAACCTCACTTTTTGCAAGATTTATTGTTTCGATTTACACGAATAAACTAATTAACTGTCTGTTGCAGTGACCTTTACTTTTGACCACCAAAATCTTTCTTGCTCATCCTTCAGTCCCATTGGACATTTGTGTCCAAATTAAAGAAATTCCCTCTAATGGCTTCCTAAGATATCACGTTCACAAGCATCGGACCAATGTGACACACAGGTGACCTTTACCTTCGACCACAACCACCTGTAGTAGCATGTAGTAAATGAACACAAACCAGGCAATAAAAGTTGCGATGGACTTTGTGATTTCGCTTCACCTTTTCCGAGCTGGGTTGAAAATTAGTTATCACCTGCTCGATGGTTCTCTGGTTGGCAGCAACAACTTCAACTGGCTGTTTTCTCTCCTCGTTCGGGTGGAAACGCGAAATGTGGTTCCTCATATTTGTCGTGTTCCTAAAATATTTCAAGCTTGTATGACACAGCTTGCGTATTGTCTGGCTGTTGTCCAGCTCATTTTTACATTCAAGTTTGTGAAAGCCAAAGTGCTTCCAGACGCTCGCTTTAAATCCAATGGGTGCAGGCTGGAGTTCACGCTCAGAGACCAGCTTGACATGAGTAATTCAATATGCAAAGTTTGCAAAATGAAAGTCAAGTTCATTGCAAACACTACAAATGCTCGGGCACACATCGTACGCCACCACCCGAGTTGAAAGAAGCTGAAGCAGAGCAACCGCCAACTCCAGTCAACCAACACACTCAGCATCACTTTGTCAGCAAACTCCCAACCGAATCTGAACGGGCAAAAAAAACCAACCCAACTAAATCTATAGCCTGTTTTACCTTGAAGGAGCAGCACCCCTACAGCATAGTCAAAAACAAAGGTTTCAGATTCATGATCAAGACAACTGGGCCAAGGTATGTCATACCATCACTTCCGTTTTTTTTACAGAGAAAGCAGCACCTCAGCTTTACGAAGCAACAAAGGCAAAAGTCTCGGAAGCCCAGACCACCATAACCAGGGTAGCTCTTACCTGTGGTGCATGGACATCAAGAGCAACCCGTTCCTTCTTTAGATTCACTTCTCATTACATCACGGATGACTGGCAGGTTGAGTCTCATATTCTACAGACAAGGGCGAAGCACAAAAGCCACACGCCCGTGAACATGAATGAGATGTTTCACTCATTCATGGGCCTAATTATTAACACACTATCCACTGTGTCAGATTTTGAATCAAAAATCATTCGTGAGGCACCCAAAGATTCACATCCCTGCAGGTTATCACCTTGCAATTCAATCAAGTAGTCCAAGTGAAGGTGATATCAGGAAGTGGAAGAAGAGCTCTGACAAAAGTCTGCTCCTCGTCTCTGACGTGTATTGAACGAGCTCACCCTGCCCTCTTCAGAATAACAGCACGCACTGGAGAAGTGTCCAGCCAAATAATGTCAACCTGTGTAACACCCTTCCGCTCCACATTCAGCATGAGCGCTCATTATGAATATGCAGGGATAAAGAAAAAGAGGAAGAAGCCTCTCATCCTTGCTCCCATATTTTATTTAATGAGCCTGCACTGGCTTTGACTTGATTTGCTTGTGATTGTTAGAGAAATCACACAGTGCCACAGCTCAGGCCCACACCCCCCCAAAATAAAAGGACATTTTGAATCAATTTTTCGCTTAGCTAGTCTTTCCGTTTACATGAGCACAAGGACCATGACTCACTTTTTCACCATGGAGGAGGAATGCCCGGGCTTTCATTTGTGTGCATCAAGGATGGCGTTGTGCTGTTGGAAGCGCATGAGCACATGTGAGTCGATGCTTCCTTATGATCTTAGTTTTGTTATTTGTAGCAGAGTGCTTGGGGAAGTGGCGGCTCCACTGCGCGGGGAAAGCTCTGAAGAAAATAGTGCTGATGTGGTCTCTCTCTCCAACAACAACCAGAGAATACCAAGTAAGAAGACGGCAGGATGCGTACTACAGGTAAATGCCCGAAAATCCAGCTCGGATATCTTTCATAACCTTAAAAAAGGCAAGGGACTTCTCCCCCTCCTTCCTCTTCTAATCTGGTACGGATGGAAATGTGGCTAAAACCCTTTTTAGCCATCAATAACCCCACCCCAAGATAAGAAGCATCCCACTTTGATGATGTCAGTGCCTTGAAGAGTGAGGGACAGGTCAGCACGAGAGTCACGGACATCACAGGCCTGTAGCGCTGCGAGGAGATGTCAGCCCAGCTCGGGCCATCGCTGTGTGACGAGGCCTGGACAGACGTGTACGGGGGCCAAACGTGACAAGGCAAGCAGAAACAGGGATGATTAAACCCTGCAGTAAGGATGGAGGCAGAGGGAAGGGGGGGGGGGCAGGAGGAAAGAGACACAAAGCACATGATGAAGGAAAGAAGGATTGAGAGGGAGGGGAATAGAAAGAAGAGGAGGAGAGGACAGCGGGAGAGATGATCATGATGATAGGGACAAATGGGGAGTTTATAAATACAGTAGAGAGGAATTCACCAGGGGGAGGAAGGGGAGTGTACTAATAGAGAACAGCAGGGAATGAATGAAGCACGTTAATGAAAAGAAGTGCTACTGAGCACAGGGAGTGAATGGGAATACAGCTTTTGAATAGCTAGCGATAATGACCAAAAGGCATGATGATGGGAGTGGAATTTAAAGAAGAACAAGTGGGCTGAATCAAAAGATGAAAAATGAAAACCAGCAACAAGTTCAAGAGAGGATAATGGGACTATGAAGTGGCCCGGCTGAGGATAAATAACCCTTTAACACCCTTCCCTTAACACCCACATAGAACCTCAGCCCATTGTGTCCACTCAGTTCCGGTGTACAGCTGCTTTGTAGAGGAAGAAAACAAACGTGTGGTTCTCTTGCAGAACTCCCCCAGTGAATTTGAGCTGCTGTATGAATGTGAAACAGGGCATTGCAGAACAAGAGCACATCCTCTGCAAACTTTCACTGAATTATTTAATGATCCGTGTTTTAAAAAGAAAGAAGTCTGGTTTTCTGTTGTGTACTGATCAAATGCAATGCAATCTGCAGCCTGAGAAAGCGCTTCCATTTTCTTCTACTAAAAACATTTATGTTTCTGTAAGGTAGATCACTAGGACATAATAATTTGGTGTCTTGATAACGGTTTCTTATTATTTCCAAGACAACTGGATACACATATTAATGGAGTGATTTACAGTTAACCATCTGATGTTCTGCCTTTACTTCTTTATAAAGGAGTCATTTTCCCCTACATCTATTTTCAGGGGTGCACCGTTAGCTACTGACCTTGAACTGCAACATCTCTTACAGCAAAACTGCATATTAAATGTACTTTGGACGCTGCAGTGAAGTATTACTTCACTTTACTGTAAATTACATATTTGATAGTAGTAGTAACAGGGAGGTGGGGGGGGGCAGTCGGTGAGGACAGGAAGGACGTGGGTAGTGTTGTGTGGACAGAAGGAGTGGTGCTGACACTACGGCCATCTGGAAGGCTGGTGGGAGCTCGGGACCTAACAGAGAGAGCAGACTGCAACCTCATACACACCTGAGCTCGGGCCAGTGTGTGTGGGTGTGCATGTGTGTGTGTGTGTGTGTGTGTGTGTGTGTGAGTGCGCGTGCAACAAGAGTGGATTGAAGAATATTGGAGCTATCAAGGGGGGATGTTAATATGGTCATTCAATAGTTATCTACACAGAAAAAGGAGAAAAAAACTTGGCGAGAGAAAGAAAAAAGAGAGGGAGGGACCGTGACAGATGGAGAGAAAATGAGATCATCATTAGTGTGTCGGATCATAATGACAAGGGTGTCTCTATTACTACTGCTCCTTTGATATCAATCATATGACCTGAGTCCACAAACAGCCCTTGAACAAATAACTGATATAATTAGAGTGTGATGCAAAAGTGCAGCAGTTGTTAGAAGATTCCATGGTGTACATCTAAATGTGATCTTTTTTAATTCGTAGATGCTTCTTGTTATATTCAAAGAAGTGGGAGGATTAGCGAAGCCTTGATTCTGTACAAGTACGTGTCTAACTTCCCTAGAGCTACTATTGGCTCGTATGGTTTTGGTTGGCTGCATAAAATAGACTTCACACTTGGAGTGTATAGAAGAAAGCAGCAGTTGTATCTAAACCAATAAAATGGGCATGTGGAGTGGGACGATTAAAACTCCATTTCCAAAATCGATTAATAATCAATATCAACAAATCTCAGTTATTGAACAACAACGCAGATGTACAAGATTCTTACTGGAAACAAATCTAAGCAAACAGTATCAATTTCTTCGCCCGCTTGTTTTTCTTTTTTTGAAGGAATGAGCCCACGTAGCTATTGTTTAGCTCCTGTGACTGACCAGCTCGTTTAGCCACTGTTGTCCACCCCAGATATTCAGGAACTTTATCTGAAACCATAATGTCATATATTTTCTGGTCTGATCTTCTTCTTCTTCTTCTTCTTCTCTTTTACAGCTTTGTTGCCTATACCGCCATTTTCTGACAGTATTAGGTAGCATACATTTTTCCTTCCAATCCTAATGTTCATTTCTTTTATGGTGACATCTCTGTTTTTTTAATTCAGTTGACAATTAAATGGGAACAGAACTGGTCAGTATTAGCCTCTCTTTTAACCACCTCTCTGTTGGTTGAGAGATGGTAGCCAGTAACTACATTTACAAGAAATGATCACCTTTCACAAGTTGTGGCAAACTTAGATGTATAGCAAAGCTTTCATTTGAATTTATTCACAAAATACAATAACGTGTATTTCAACGTGTTGCTCACTTGGCTGCAGGAAACAACAGAACAATTTTTCTTGCAGGAACCTTGTTTAATCCAGATTTCTGTGGATTACCATTGCCTAATTCTTCATCCACTGCGAAACAATGATGTGCACACACACATACAAACACACCCCGCAAACAATATATGTGTTTATACACATATAAATATATATATATATATATATATATATATATATATATATATATATATATATATATATATATATATATATATATATATATATATGTGTGTGTGTGTGTGTGTGTGTGTGTGTGTGTGTGTTTATCTTCAGGCAGATTAGACTCTGCTGTTATTACATCACTGCCTTAAGCTTGGCTGGAGCAGGTCTGACACAGTCTGACTCTCGCAGTACGCTACATAGTAGGTCGGAGCGCACACTGACACAATCATCGCACAAGTATGCATACAAACGCATTCACAGTTAGGCCCCTTGGCTATAAGACCTCTCCTTGGCGTCTATATAATATATGTTGTTTGTTTGCTGGCTCTGCGCTAGCCAGCAGCATTACCCTGATGCAGTCAAGCATAGCCTGGACTGGACACACACTCTGTCAACGGCAGTAAGCAAGCAGAGTACTACAATGCCAGATATATAGAGCAACAAATCTATACCTCTTACAAAATAGGAGAGTGTGGAGGGGGAAGGTGTGTGTGTGTGTGTGGGGGGGGGGGGGGGGTCGAGCTACAGAATATGATTTGATAAACCATGGGGGTCAGCAGGTGGGTCAGCACACCATTAAGTTATTCTGACAACTCTGATTCATGGCACAAAACACCGGGATAAGGCGCTGGGCGTCACCTAAGAGAGGAGGGGAGAGGAGAGGGGGGGGGAAAAAAAGAAAAAAAAACCTGGGAGAAACTGGCAGGAAGCATAAAACAAACAGAGACAGTCTTTACAGCAGGAGATGAGAGGAGATAAGAGACATCAGAGGGAGCGTGCGCTTTAATGGAATGCAGCTAGAAACCAGGAGAAGAATCCCACGGCCTCCGGGGGGGGGGAGGGATGGGCAACATAGATGAGTGGAGCTCATGAAAAACTGTATCGAAAATCACACAGACATCAATTGAAACAAAATAAACAACATTTTTTGGGGATTTATTATATGATTGTAATACTTGCAATCACCCCCACCCCCCACCCCCCTTGTGGATTCTTGGATATCTGTACAGCTTATGAGGCAATGGAAATGGAGGAGAAAATGGATGAGGAGTTAATATTCTGCCCTTTAAATCGTGCTATTCAGTTCAGTGACAGGAGGTGGGGGTGGAAGGGGTGAGGGGGTGGCTTTGTTTTAATTAACAGTTCAATTATCAGGCAGCTAATGGCTTGGTAAATATAATGTGTTAATAACTCAGCGAGCAAGATCAATCATCTGATTGTTATTGTGTGAAGCTGAACAAAGTTCCAATTTAGTTATATACATGCACGCGTACAGTATATAATGCATGTGTGTGTGTGTGTGTGTGTGTGTGGGTGGGTGTGTGTATGTGTTTCTGCCGAGCGCAGAGAAGCAGCAATTCCTGAGATTAGTTTTTTTCTTCAGATTTGTGTGTCCAATAGACTAGCAGCCCTTTCTCCTGGAAATTACATTCCCATACGACTAAACTGCATTCTCAATTACGTTTTGCGAGGGAGACATAATTGTTTTTTTCTCGCAGATTACGCTAATTAGTAACGTATTTGTCTGTGGCATGATATTAGTCCAACGAGTTCTCTAACTTGAAGGGAAAAAAAAAAAAGAATTAAGTCTCGTCATGTGTAAAACACTGTGGGTTCTGGCTCCGTTTTGGCAGAAGATAGACGGGGTTTGATGTGAGGGAAAATTTGGCATTTCTGGTCATCGCGGTTACAGTAATAACCTCCGAGTTAAGGTTGAAACAGTTGGAAACAGGAACCAACCAACAGCCTCAGTGCCAAAGAGCTGTGTTTTGTTGACCAGTGCATCTAACTCAACCTCTTCCCCTTCGACAGACTTTCTCACTATAAAATGACGTCATCTTTTTTTCCTTTCTTCTGCACTTGACAGGCAGTGTGTTTCTCTCTGTATTAGGGGTGGCCAAACTTCTTCCCCTTTGAAGACCAAAACAGAAAATTAATAGTGGGCTGAAGGCCAGAATGAATTTTGTTGGTGTTGTTCCTTTTTTTTTTTTTTTTAAACTTAATGAAAGCGAAAACATAAACAATCATTTACAATGAATTGAATTTTTTAAATATTTTCTTATCTTTCATTAAAAGACCCGTTGTTTTTTTTTAAACATCTGGCCTGGGCCCCACTTTGGATGGCCCTGCTCTAAATGTGATTAAGAATGCAGTATTGTTGCATGGAAATGTAATTTATAAGAGAGATGTCTGGGCCGAGGGTAAATATTTAGCTGAAAACCTGAGTCATACATTCATCTCCTCTGGGCAACATTACTGTAACAGCCTTATTATTTATTTTTTTATTTATTTTTGACAGACTTTCAAAAAAAGAGCGTTTCGGCTCCAACCCATCCAAATCGCTGCAGCCAGAATATACTACGCCTTCACTGGCTCCTGATAAAATAGGGAATTTACTGCAAAACTCTAGGAATTGTCACCACTTAATGGTCCGCTTCCTTAATAAATTGGACCTGCTTAAAAACACTCGAGATCACCGGGCATGGCTTTCCTAACTGTAGCCATGATCCAAAGTAAATGTTTTAAAACTAAGAAGGTGCTGCCTGATAATAGAACAGCGTCGTCTTCTAAAATCCAGACCTACCTGGCCTCTCAGGCCTATGATTAACTAGTGCCTGTCTGACAATTGAGCATTCAGATTACTTTGTATGAAACATGCTATGAAGATAAAAATGGACTTGACTTCTCTGTACATATCAGGGGGTACATTTCTTTAAGCTGTTGATCCTGATGTTTGGCTGTCTGCCACGCTCAGAAAAAGCAGGTGCAGAGGCATGTTGAGTTTGGGTCAACTATCTAACATAATGAAAAATACCCCCCCCCCCCCCCCCCGTCACTAGAACAGATAAAAAGTAGATGGAGAAATGTTGTAGTGTTGATATCCTCGAGGAACGTTGACTCACAATGGTCTCACAATAACCTTATGTACAGTGCTTCGGATTAAGTATTTAAACGGCGTCTGTGTTTAACCGTGTGCATGTAGGCACAAACCCAATGAGGCAGAAAGGGTGCCAGTAGCCTTTGAGGAAGGAGCATGTGTCCAGCATCCACCACTGCTGTGCTGGGTCACAGATGTCACCTGCTCCAGCAGCCTGCTGAGCACAAACCCACCCACCCCCACCCCCCGCCCACTTGAAAAATGGAAGAGAAAACAAGGCACATAAAGCGTTGGTTTTCTGTTGGGTTTTTTTTTTTTTTGGATTGGTCTTACAAAATAGGATTCCAATGTGGGTCACAGAATTATTGTAACCGTCCACAAGAGTCCCTCAGATTAAATAAGAGAATGTCATCCAGAGCTAGCGGCTACGCTCGGTTGCCATTTTCTTGCCAAGTACTGACAATGCAAGTTAAAGGGAATTAAACACTGCTGGCTGGTGGACTGCTTGTAGCCTTAAACACAGCTAAAGAGGCTGGGAAAAGCCTGGCAAAGGAAAACACACTATTAATATCAGCCACAAGAAAAAAAAATTTAAAAAGTGAAACCGCACTGCATGACCGCAGAGTGTTAGTGTTTGTTTCGATGTTTGTGTGTGGCAGGAGCATGTTTGGGACGACAAATCTTGAAAGGAGCTCCTTCGCGTTGGTTTCTTTTTGAGAGAGGTGTAACAGTACACAAAAATCTTGGTTCATACCTCGGTATTTGGGTCACAGTTTTTATGCTGTCAGTGCGGAAACAAAATAGAGAATAGCTTCTTTTTTTTCCTGCAGCGGTTGCAACGTACTTAGAAAACACTAAAAAGTTGAAATAAATTTTTAAAAAAATGAAGATAACTTGTCAACATCCTATTTTAGAATAAGTCTGTAATGTGTAGAAAATCAGGGTATTATTAAAATATACCTATTTTATGAAGATAAATTGTAAGCAAAGCCCTAAGGTTGAATAAAGTTTACTTAGTCTAAATAAATACGGTCTCAAATAACAATAAACATTTAGTGAACAACCTGTACTTTTTTACAAAGAGCTGATATGACGGTCAATGTGTTGTTGTTTTTTTATGTTCTCAGGAAGAGAAAAAACTATAAAAACACTTGGAGCATTTGTTAGCAGAATTATTAGCGAGAGGGTGCTTAAATGCTGGAGGGGTCCTTGGTTTGACCTCCACAGATTCGATAATTAGACATCTGATAAGTCCTAGTGTGTCGTCATGACGTTACCAGAGAAACCTTCACATTCCCAACAGAAGACTGAACGATACTCGAGGATCTTTAAGCTCTGATTTGCCTGCGTTTGTGGAAGTGTTGCATTCCTTTTCAACACCCCGCCACTTGTTCTCTTGAGAAACTGACAATGCTTCACTCCAAGAATCAGGAATCAAGTGTGCATCTTTCTCTCACACACACATTTAATTAGCCCACCCACACATCACTGGCATTTCTTTAAATTACCGCGCAAATTAGCGAAGCACTGCCAAGATCACTCTTTATTATTCCTCTTAATCTCATGTGTTTATGGGGTCAGCGGCTGCTGCCGCCCCACCCCCCCCCCCACCAGCCTACTCCCCCGTTTGCCTTTTCTTTCTCCTTCACTCCTCGCCCTTCTGCCAGCAGAGAGACAAGTGGTTACCCCCAGTATCCGGTGGGAGAGACTACTGCCTCGCCCCAGCAGATCCAAATAGGACAGCGCGGCACACTGCTGCTGCTCCAGCTACACGCCTGTCTTCTCTTCCAGCACACACTGCCAACCGGACCCACTCACTTCAAACAAATCAAGCCAAGCAATTACAGGAGTTCAACAGCAATAAAAGATGCTACATGTTAATTTATTTTAATGAACAACTTTGGATATGTTTCGGTGTTGTAGCTTCCAGTTGGGCTGCTGATAAGAGTATAAATGACAGTGCGAGGATGAGCATGCTACGTTCGGGCATTACCCCCTGGTAGTTGCATGCCACTGAAGCCTACTTAAGAGGCATCGGCTTGAAATTAATGACACTCAAACAGCCAGTCATTGAACAGGTGAGCTGTTCTGCGGCACCATTGACATGTGAAGGTGACAACTGTTGATTAAATCTCAAATGACAGGTCAGCTCGCCAGTCTGGCTTCGTTTATGTACATGGGCTTTAGAGCAATGTGGGTGCCTGGTGGGCGCAAGCAGCCCATGCTTCTAATCCCAGTTAAGACAAGCCCGGCAACCGAGCCGACACAAAAGGAGCTTCGTCCAGAGTTAGTGGAATTAAAGCAAAGCCTCTCCTCTGTTGTTATGCTAATCCACAAGACAATGATTATCTGCAGAGCATTGTTGACATGGTGATAAACATGGCTAAAGTGTAATGTCAAGTGAAGCCCTGATGCAACGGGTAAAACAACCCGTAGAAGTTGTCATCTGGAGTGAGTGGATCTGTAAATTTCGGAGCCCGAACATCGTAGCTCGACCTGAGTCAGGCGCTACCCTCTCATTGTTGTAACAACTCACCCACTCACCACGACAAATATTTCAACAGCGAACTTGCCCCACAATGTAAATGACTCTTCACTGGCTACGAGTACCATATTGTGCCCTGCACATGCAACAATGGTGATGAGGTATGCCACTCATCCACTCCCTCATGTGACACCGCAGTGGTTCAACTGGTGGCAGTGTTTTTAGTTTTTGTGCAAACATCAAGAGTCGGGGGACAACCATGACACCAGATTCATCTGTAATAATTCTCAATTTACTTCACAAATCAAAGTGAAGAGGCAAAGCTCCTTGCTGAGTTGATGTGCCAATCTCCATTCTTCGCTGTTGTCACCAGATCAAAGAAAAGTAAAAATCAGGCTAGGGGAACTCCTTTCTGTTTCTAGAACTGCTTTTCCCACACAGTTATGTTACAGAAGCATATTTGAAAACCCGGTAGTGTGGCTGACAACAAGTGTCACCGTGATCCCCTGTCAAAAATAGCTCAGGGCCACCAGCACAGACAGACAAAATACTTCCCACTGGTTCAAACCACCTCCATCCCATCTATCCAGCCCTCATCATGTCTGGTGCGTAGTCAAGCAGTGACTCCTGTGCTCTCCCTCCTTTTCTCTTTCTCTCTCTTCATCCATCCCACAGCTCCAGCAGCATAATGCCGTGTCATCCCATGGACTCCCATTAGGGCTCTTATATCTGACTGGCATGTTGTTACTGCTCACCCAGACCGCAGCGAAAACTGAGAAATGGGTCTGCCAACCCGGCCCTTTTTAAGACATGTCTGCACTGATGCCACCGAAAATGTGAAGCAGCAGGGTAGTGGAGGGTCAGCACGGCAACATGAAATTGAAGGGAAGGGGAGGAAGTGACACCATGCTATGCAACACCCCTGGGGCTACATGACAGGTATGTCAGATGCAAATGGTCTCGTGCTGCTTTGCCAATGGCTTTGCTGTAGGTGAATGCCAGTGCTGCCACTCTGACAAATGCTGATTGAGGACTAAAGGTCATCAAAAAGCTTATAGGAGGTAGCAGAATGCGGACTAGTCAAGTAAACCAAGACGAAGAAGGCAACAGGGGGTGAAGAGTACAGGAGTTGGGTCTGAACATGAGGTCCTCCAACATTCACAACATTGCTCCACTAATCTGGTACTGTATTTTTAACTTGTGACCTCAGCTGAAAATAGATAAAAGAGAAGGACAGGACAGGGAACAAAAGAACGAATGGCAGCAGGACACCTAAAGTGTGAGAGGGTGGTTTGTGCTGTTGTCCATTAGAGGATTGCGCGGCTCCAAGCACCAGAGTGGTAGTTTTATGATAACCATTTATATTACGGTTTGGACTTTTATTGTATTGAGTGAAATCAAGGCAGAAGGCAGTCCCAGCCTTATACAGGGAGTTTACAAAGGAAGTGAAATGTAGACGTTCGCAAAACATAAGGGACAGCCTCTAATTTCCAAGATTTGAGAATGCAACAGAAGGCTACTACCCCACAAAACTGTTGTGCTGAAGCTACAAAAGTGGTTAAAATTGACGCGGGTTACAAGCAGATGGCTTGTCCCAACAGGCAGCACGCGTCAGGACCCAATATGGCTGATAGAAGGGAAAGAAGCAGTGGGTAGCTGGCTGAGTGAGGCTGGAGAGAGTGACTGAGCTCACCAGTCTGTAGAACAGAGCTGTTGAGTTACACAAAAGTAACTAATTAATGCAAAAGTCTTTAGTAAGGTAACTACATTTTTGATGTACTAATGCATGGTCTGTTTCAATGACTTTCACAGGGCACGATGACAGCAGCGGCTAGGATGTGGCGTCAGATAGCTGTCAAAATCACGAGAGCGCAAATACAAACTAAACGAGCACAGGATCAGGAATTGAGGGCATAAAAAACATAACATTGAGAGGTCAAAAATAATCTTGTGGCAATTAAAGTTTTGTCTCGAGAGTGTAAATTGTGACAGAGAGCAGTTGTGAGACGGTGGCGCTGCTCGCTCTCTCTTCTAACTTAGACGCTCGCTCGCTTGCTTCGGGATGTTTTTTGGCTCTTGATATTTTTTCCTACCAGAAATACGTCACGGGTGTAAGGCTCAATAAGACGATTGCCGATCGAAGCTCGTCAGCGGAATACGCCTATTAATGGTCAGCTGCTTAAATCAATTTTTCTTAGGCGGGAGGTGGTGGTCATGCAACGAACATGCCATTAAACCACACAGAAGAAGAAGGAGTAGAAGAAGAAGGAGTAGAAGAAGAAGTTCGCCGAAGTACACCTGTTAATGGTCAGCGGCGCCAAAACTAGCCAGCTCCATGATTTGATTCTTATTTTAAGTATTATTGTGAAGTCCTATTTAGACCAACAGTTGGTAGCAAACAGTCTTAACACAGCAACTATATCAGGAAGGTATGGAGTCACACAAGAAAACTGATTTAAGCAGCTGACCATTAACAGGCGTATTCTGCCGACGAACTTCGATCGGCAATCGTCTTGTCGAGCCTTACACCCGTGACGTATTTCTGGTAGGAAAAAATATCGAGAGTGAAAAAACATCCCGAAGCGAGCAAGCATGTAAGTTAGAAGAGAGAGCGAGCAGCGCCACCGTCTCACAACTGCTCTCTGTCACAATTTACACGCTCAAGACAAAATTTTAATTGCCACAAGATTATTTTTGACCTCTCAATGTTGTTTTTTTATGCCCTCAATTCCTGATCCTGTGCTCGTTTAGTTCGTATTTGCGCTCTCGTGATTTTGACAGCTATCTGACGCCACACTAGGAGAGCTGCCGGAAGAAACCAAGTCAGACGCGCTACACTGCAAGAGTACTCATATTACTGGTTTCTATTATCTTAATGTAATGTCCTTACTTTAACATAAAGAGAATGTTCGTCTTTGCTTTGTATGTGCACTTATTTGTCCACTTTTATGTTGAAATGAGTCAAACAATTCCAAAATAAAGGTGAAGGTAAATTCTGATCAAATAAAAATAATGTGTGATTAATTGCGATTGACTATGAAAAATCATGTCATTAACTTGGTGAATCATTTGGATCATTTGTCAGCCTGAATGATTTATTTCACTTTTAATGCCATCACAACTTTGTGACATCAACGACATGAAAGGATGTTAATGTCTCAAAGTAGCGATTCCCCCGTCCTTGAACGCACCGCTTTAATGTGACAAATGTGGAGGCAGTGTTTTGATTTCTAATACATCTCACTTATGCACTAAAATCTGGAATTGACAGGCTTGTTTTTATGGATGTAATGCGCGTTTAAAGAGAGCTCCCGGTCTTAAGTGCTCGATTGAGGACGGACAGGAAACGCTCGGAATCTGACGAGTCATTTTACTGACAACCATGTTTATGCAACCACTGTATTGAGGTGTTAATATTTTTCACGGTTTTCACTGTAAAACTCGGTGAGATGTGATCATTTTGGTCACTGCATCATCATGTTTTTCCACACATTTTACGGTCCAACTTGTGTTTGTTCCAAATTCCAAACAGATTAGAAACCACACTATCCTCCTGCAGCTTTCTTCCCTCTCTCCTCTCAACATTATGGTTACACAAGAACACACTGTTATTTTCTTTTCTGCAACTATTTATTTTAGAGGTGGAAATTGCTCTCTTTTGATGGAAACCATCTCGCAGGCAATGAGCTCAGTATTATCTTGAGAGTAATACATGTCACTTTTCACCAGAGATGCACATATTAATAATAGGAACTGCCTCTGCAGCCTACAAACACCTGCCACCGCTGAAAATACGTATTGATATTGCAATATTATAGAATGCAATATCTCAGTGAAAAGCTTACACTATGGGCATCATAAATTATCTTTATAGCTCAATCAATAACTGAAAAATTGGGAAAGATACTTCTCTGGCGCACAGAACTTCTTAATACCCTGAAATACCATTAAGCAACAAGAGACATGGCTGTGAGGTCCGATGGGAGACATTCCCACAGCTGTCCAAAGGGGAAGCTCAGCTGCCTGGAATCTATTGAGCTAATAAAACGTTAAATCAAATGCCTCTCAACAGCACTTTATGTCACAATAATGCTGATGTGATGGTTTGTCCACATTACGCAGGCCTAACTCCTTAATACTTCTGTCGGTACCGCCGATGACTAAGTGAACCCAACTGAAAGCTGACGATTGTTCCGCACGTTTCATAGCGACGCTGCTTGGAGTCTTTAATATTTAACATAAAACAAAGGGTTATACAAAATGAAGACTGTTTCTGGAAACTTGGAGGGAGGTTTTCTGTAGATTTCCAGAAATGTTCTGGAAATTATAAACGGAATTCAAGCCTCTAATTTTTTATTTGTTTATTTTTTTTACTTGTCAAAAGAGTTGAAAGCAGTCCTGCGATGAACTGGGGACCTGTCCGAGGTGTAACTCGCCTCTCTCCCAAGGACAGCTGGAATAAACTCTGGCCTTGCCTCCCAAATACTAAATCTAATAGCAAATAACTAAGTTGAAAATATCAAAATCAAAAATGATTTTATATTTTTTTTCCTACTGCCTTTTGTTTGCTAGTTCTCTGTTCCATATATCAAGTTAATTAAAGTTCTACTAACCCATAGATGGAGCTGAAAAATGACATTTTAAAGTATAACAAATATATTCCTGGATATCTGCTTATATGAATAAAACAATCTTCATGAATGTCTGTTTATAAGAGGGCAAAAACAGTTAGTATAAATCACCCCCAAATTTTCGATTCGTTCTCATGAATTCCTAAATGTTCCTGTAAACTCCAATGGAATGTTTCCAACTTTGAATATTGCCTGACTTTTGCAACCCTGGAACATCCAGTTTAGACCACATGTATTCAGGAACGCCTCCTCATAATTGCAAACAAAAGTATTTCAACAGCAATCTTATCTGACATTTCACATGTGTCTGGCTAAAATTCCTCTCATTCTTTATAAAACGCCACTCTGATCCCTGCTCCTGATATTCTATATAAAGTAATCCCCAACAGCCCTAAGGAAAAGGACAATACGGGTATCACACACGGCTGAAAATCATCAGTGTGTGTTGCACAATGCTTTCAGTGAGTTATTCTATGATTGTTATCATTTCTGTTTTATCGTAGCCACTTTCCTTGGGACTTCCTCGTCTAATTCAAGTTCAGTTAGTGATTTCCTATATTTCCCAGAGTGCTTTTCAACAACCCCTGAAGAAAGGCCTGACAACCTCAATAGAGCAAAGTGTTTTAGGTATATATATATAGAGAGAGAGAGAGCAAGCGAGTGAGAGAGTGAGAGATTTAATCAATTGCATTCTGCTCTTTTAAGGCTACTGATAACAGAAATAAAAGCTTGGTAAACAATTGGTTTCTGCTTGTAATTATCGATCACGTTAAGTGTTCAAAAACAATACCTTTTTTTATTTTGATGGGGTAGGTGATGGGACGCTAAAATGTAACAGCTAGGGCGGTTACAAATATACCATCAAGCAATTAAACTGTTCTACAGATGCAAGGTGAAACTGCTAACCATCTTGGAGTTGTTCCTGAAAAAAGACATTTACAAAGCAGCAAGCCATTCATAAACTCCGGTTCAGTCAGTGTGTGTGTGTGTGTGTGTGTGTGTGTGTGTGTGTGTGTGTGTGTGTGTGTGTGTGTGTGAAAACAAAAATGGTTGTACATTTTCAGTGTTGATGCCCTCTGATTGCTACTGTACTGTCTTTTGGAGGCCGGCTAAGGTGACAGGACTCCTGCCACAGAAATCCAATCAGGCCAATCCTCTACGATCCTTTACAATCGCCTCACCTGCCGCCCTACACCGCCAGCCATCAGTAAACTGCACATAACTCACACACACACACACACACACACACACACACACACCCTTGTACTTATATCTTTGTGAGGACTTTTATTGACATAATACATTCCCTTCACCCGAACCCTAACCATCTCAACTGACTGCCTGACCCTAACCTTGACCCTAAACCTAACCACAACCTAAGTCTAACCTCAACCCCAAAACCAAGTCTTGACCTTCAAACTACCCTTTGAAGATGTGAGGACTGGCTAAAATGTCCTCACTTTCCAAAAATGTCCTCACTCTGTTGGTTAAATACGTATTCTAGTCCTCAATAAGTAGCAAGTACAAGAACACACACACACACACACACACACACACACACACTAAAAATGAACTCTTTGGCAGATATGGAGATGGACACGGGCACATTAACCACTTCACCTCGTGTGAACTTGGCAGACATCAGGGGAGCTTGGCTTTAACTGTAACACTGAGGCACCCCCAGCAATGAGGGCGGCTATAAAGCAGAGCTGACCCCAAATCCTGACCTCTCAATAGAGGTCACAAAGATGAATTTTCCCCTTGGGGATCAATAGCACCACAAATACTCTCCCCACTACTATGAACAAACCCCCTAGAAAAGCTGGACAGGCACAAGTGACACAAATAGCCCCCCGCCTTGAAGAAAGATAATGGGCCTTTCATTGTGGTCCAGGTCCCACTTTCCTCTTTCCTGGAGCCTGGAGTTGAACCCTCCCTGGACCTGTGTGGTGGCTGCTGCATGCAGCCCATCAAATACTGGATCAGATATCACTGCTCAATGCAGGCCATTCACCAATACTTTACATTGGTGGAGAGGATTTAGGCTTCCTGTTGAAAACCGTATAATATTCACCCACCCCCCATGCAGAGGCAAGCCTGTCACACAACCTTTCTACCCAAGTGTGTGAAATGAACCCATTCTGTCATGTGAGCTCACACTCTTGTTCTGTTGTTCTGTTTGTGTCTTCATGGCGTTCTGTGCGCCTTCTGTGTTCTGGCCGCAGATTGAATTTGGGCTATTGTCACCGTGATCCTAATGGCCAGCATCTGGGTCTCTGGCTTCATTTTTATTTTTAGGGGGAGGGTGGGGGTTGGAGTGGGGGAGAGTGGGGCCTGGAGTGAGCTGGGTGATCTGACTGCTTGTGCCTCAAGCTGTGCAGCTGTCCCAATTACTACATCTCTCTTCTTTCCTAATTTTCCCTCCATTCCCATCTGCCTCCTCTGCACTCCAAATCTATGTCCCACCCATTCGTGGGTGCCATTAGTGTGGGTTTGTACTTTCAGGAGGCTCCTGTGCTGGAAAGAGGCCACATGAGACTGAAGTAGGTAGATCTGCTTTTAAGTAACACAGTAGTATCCTGTCAGGCAACATTTAGCTGTATGTCTGACTGGGCCTGAGGTGGAGACGGGCTGACCAGGCTGTTTCATGGGCCTTTGGCACTGAGCATCAGGGGATTTCGTGGGTAGGTGGGTGGCAGCGAAGGGGGGGGGGGCTGTTTGTGTCCCACAATGAGTCCCTCGGCAACTTATGATGAGCTAAAAATTCTGAGAGTGTGTCATACCCACGTGAATTTAGTTCCTCATGCAGAGGAGGTGCCACAAACTTCACATTCTAACTGACCTGCTGCTAAATATTCAGAAAAAAAACCCAGATGACCCATGAACCTATTTGTGGCTTTACAAGTAGCTGTGTATATCGTACTTGATGTGAAACAAGACAGTTATTTGCAGCCAACTGAAAAAAGACAAAAAGGGGAAGAAGAGTATTTGCATGTGGATAGTTACAAGCCTATTTCTAGACAGCTGGAGAAGAAATGTTGTAAGATCCACATCCCAGCTGAGGCTGCAGCACAGACTCCTCTAGAAACAAGACTGCAGGTTCACAGAAACACATCCTCTCTGATGACACAGCAGGCTGGGCCCTTGATCCCTGCAGGGTCAAACAGAGCTGGGGCAGCACACTTTTGGAGGTGAAGCCCTTGTACGCACTCTGTTTAAGGAATATTACGCCACGTGCCATCTGGAGGAAAAAAAAAAAAAAAAAGCACAGATATGGAATGGGAGGGGGCAGAACGTTCCGGCGCTGAGCGGACAGCACCGAATCAACATCTGTGTACAAAGGACAGCTGGAATGGTGCAACAGCTCTCTCTAAATGTGGACATTGTGTTGAAATGCCATTGTTTGGTTCCATGTAAACAAGCAAAGTGTCCTGATACTGGGGTCATTTTATGACTTCATTGCAGAATCTGTGCGAAAGTGGTGAAGTTCTCTGACAGGCCAGGGCACAATCAACTCTCCACCCACATTAAAACATTTCCCACATAGCCCACCAAGACTGAGGGAATAACGGACTCTTGGTGTGCCCATTTGACTGCGCTGTTTCCACCCCGCCTTCAGACATTCAGCGGAGTGCGACTGGTAGACAAGCGGCAGAACATTCCGACAGGCAGACAGAAGGGAAGCCCTACCGAGGCCTTTTCTCTATACACAGTACGCTATCAGCCTGGATCAGGCTAGTCTGCTCAAGCGGAGCTTCAGCAGCCTCTCTGACCAGCCCGCTTTTCTCCATGGAAACCTGCCCCACGCTCGCCCTGTGATTGGCTCTCGCAATCACTAGACAGACACTCTGTCTTACAATACAGATAATAATGGACCTCTGGCAGGATGAGAGCAGGAAAAGAGTGATGGCAGATGGCTTTTTTTCTTATAGATTTGGCCCTTTGGAAAGAAGGGTTTCTGCAACCTTACAAGAAACAGAAGCTGCAGGTATGCAGATGGCACAATTTTGGTTCCTTTCACAATCCATACTCTAATGCACGATGCATCACCGATAGTCGCCACTACGTCATTACCATCTTAAGAGGTTTACTTTCTCTTTTCTTTATTGTGCCTTTAAAAGCCCTGGAGGGTAGGCAAGAAAGAAAACGGACACCAAGCACCAGCTTAAAAAAAAAACAAAAAAAAGATGCTTGCTCAAAGAGATTTTTCATTGAACCAAATGTGGTTCTGTTCAGGGATGGATATTTTTTTTTATATTTCTGTCTTGATAAACAAAGTCTTTAATAATAAGAGAGAAATAGCACAGCCAGTGGGCATAAAGGCCAGTAAGTAAGTACATTTGTAAGGCTGTGTCCTTGTATCCAAATATAATTGTTAGTGTTTCCACTCCAAATCAGAAACATCTCCTCAACAGCTTCAGCTCTATTTACAGTCAAGAGTTGGGCAGCAGAAATGCCCTGCACAGAGATTAACAATACCCACAAAACAATGTAGCCGGATGAGCCTCCCTGTTTTGGTAGCATTGTTACAGCAACTTGCTACAAGAATTGCTTGCATCTTGCACAGGCTCTTCTTCTCTTCTTTGTTTTTATAGCACGAGGCCCCCAAACTGGGAACATGTCTTCAAAATGTGTTGTTTGTTTCCTCCATAGCTCTATTCAGCCTTCTCTTCTCATCCGCCTGATGTTTTCAGAAAAAAAAAAAAAAAAAAAGAATATATCTGGGACAACAGGAGTGCAAAAAGGGGATGTACACACAGCACACTGAAGCCAATATCAAGCATTATACACACACTGTACACTGAGCCAAAACACTGTGATGCTTGAAATTAGAATGGCTTTTCATGCAAACAGAGGCGCCTGCTGTGCAGGTGACAGGCTGGTACTGCAGACGCAATTGAAACGAAAAAACAAATCCGACTGCTATTTCAAATAAAAACTCCTCTTGGCAGTGGCGTGTTGTGCAGAGCTGAATGCCATGTGACTAATGTGCAGTGTTAAATACAGACGAAACTATGAAATGAGTCACCGCCCGTTTTTTTTTTTTTTTTTTTTTTTTGCTCATCGCGCCGCATCTAACCTCTTTAGCGGAGCAACACTAATATGTTTAATGAAGTCATTAGTCAAAAATGAAGACAGACAGGGGCGTAAGTCACGGAGGGCGGCGGCACAGAGGGCAGAGGAAGGAGGGGAGGGGAGGAAGAGCACATCTCTAGAAAGCAGCATCATCTGTTACACAACATCAACCCCACAAGCACAAAAACACAATGTTAGAGGTCTACTGAAAAAAAAATAAAAAAAATCCTTTCAAATCTGCAGTACTTTTGGAGGGTTAGCTATATTTAAGCACGTTATCATACTCAACTTGAATGAAGTGCTCTGCTTCCACGTAATTATTTGCTGATATAGATGTACGCCTATTAAATTTAAAAATGGCAAATTCCAGATCAAAGCAAACTCTTGCAGAGCATGAGTCACTTTACTTTATGGGCCCAAAACTTCTTCTCTTTAAGGCGCAAAACTCAAACTAAAAAAGGGTCACACCGACACCAAATTCTGGAAAACAAAAAATGGGAATTATTACGGTTCCTTCAACAGCACTTTTGGAAAAAGAAAAAAAAAAAAAAAAGAGTTAATCCTCAAACTGAAATCAGACACACTTCTCTTAACACAGACTGCTGTCACCGCAATATATACGACTCTTTACTTATTCATGAATGGATTAGGGCTGCTAACTCAATCAATCTACTTCCAGTTACCAGGACCGACTTTATTAGATAACATTAATCATGCATTAGATGTTCCGTGTTGAGGTTCCCCCTTGTCAGCGACCCACAATTCCAACGACAACACAATGGGCATTGGCTGCAGAGGGGGATCGAAACCTTGGGATAATTGTTGCACTCTACAACACACACATCCTAATGATTTGTTGTCAGACGATATGCTGTCAAAGTAAAAAATATCCGTATGTAGTGCAGACTTGAAATGTGTCTTGTAATATTGGCTGCAGAAATGGACAGGGCCTTTGATACATTCCAGCCACACGCGCAACAACAACAAAAAAGCAACACCTCGCTTGTGCCGCCGATCGATTTCATGAGAACGTAATAAGAAACAGCCTGTGTTTTCCCTCGAATCGGTCATGTTAGAAGCAGTCTGTGCACTTAGATTTCATTTGTTGAAATCCTGACAATATTACAGCCCTCCTTTTAAGAGAGAGTCATACGTTCTCACAAGGTGGCACTTTGACACTCGTTCCTACAAGTGTCCCCCTAGGAAGAAAGCTCTGTAACCCAGGATGCCCAAAGTGAGGCATGCTGGCCAAGTTTTGCCCGCCACATGCTTAGATTTGGGAACCAGATAGAATATAATAAAATAACAAAAACATAAAAATCGAATTTATAAAAAATTCAATTTGTTAAATAACTATATAACACTTTACGTAACTGTGTATGTCATTTTTATTGTGAGGTAAAACCACTCTTTAAGACATGTAGCCTTCTTAGTTACTCATTGATATTTTCTTGTTTGATCAGGAGGCAGTTGACCTGGAATGTGATCACTAGTAAAAAAAAAGTAAAATCAAATTTGATATTTGAAGCCCTCAGTCCACCTTCAATGTCTGTTTGGGCCCTCCAAGGGAAAAAGTTTGGGGTCCCATGCTTTAGCCTGACTAGGTCTAAACAGAACTTGTGTGTGTGCGTGTGTATACAGGTGCTTCCATCTGTAACGTCCTGTTTGTGTGAGTGCGTTTGTGTAGAGAGGATGGGGTTCAAGAAGCCACCCAGCAGGCTCCCTCTGACTGCCCCAGTGTGATGACACACAGCGAACCCTTTTCCATCATTCTCCCGTATCAGAGGCTTTATTGCACAACAACCCCCACCTCCCGGTACCGAAAACAAACGCACGCCCGGCTGAGGACGTGGTTATTACAATACCATTCCTTACACCGACGGCGGTGCAGTGAGGCTGAAACACATGCAGCTGCTTTGTCTGCTCGCTGTGTGCGCGTACAGACACTCTCTCTCTCACACACACACACACGCGCGCGCGCGCGCGCACACAACACAATGAAGTCAAGACGCTGAAGGATGTACACACTAGTGAAACACCACCTCAATGTCAAGTCTTTATTTCTGTGCGTGAGGTCAGATGAATTTCCCTCTCATTTCACGGTGAGAACTCCTACATGCCAGCGGCGAACGGAGCAAACAAACACACCGACAGACAGACAGCTAGCTTCTAGCTTCTAGCACGGCTCGCGCCTTATAACAACACTGCCATTCAACACAATGAAAACACTTTTCCGTCCAGGTAATGCCGCGGGTTTTCAGGCTAACTACCCCGGCTGTGAATACAACACACACATTTGGTGTTCCTGACCGGAATATGCAACAAAGGGATTGGTGTTAATGTGCCGTAAGTATCACCGAAACACCCCTTTAAAGCAGCGCGTATACACGCGGGTAAAGACGTTCATATAACGGTCAAAAGAATCCTGCCCTGCCGCTGTATGGTCACCGTGATCTCAGCAGTAACGCAGTCAACAGGCCGGGATGTAGCGTGGATGTCTCGGGGCTGAGCGTTGCCTCCGTATCTGCTACATTTCCGCCATGTAGTCAGGTTATTGTCGCCTACCTTGAAGGGGTACACCGGCTTCCAGCGGCATCCGACCGGGGCTGTGGAGGTTGGGTCTGACGTGGTAGCAGCCGATAGTTGTTGCTCCAAAATATTGAGTGGAAGGCTGCGGCGGAAACAGGAACTGGGGAAGCTGGGGTCTGGAGTACGACAAGCAAGGCTGTGCTGTGCTGTGGAGATGTGCTGGACGGCCGGTGTCAAACACACGAAGGGAGAAGGAAACTGTCCATCCACTTTTAGACTTTCAAAATAAAAGTTTTCGCCGCTGTTATTGTTACAAATGTTTCATATAAAACGTTGCATTCATTATGTACAGCAATCTCAATAGGCTTAATACGTTATTTTAGACTTGTGTAAATATCATTTCGTAAAATTGACAACAGAAAAAAAACTAATGATAAATGCTATCTATAATCTTACATTTAGGCTACCAAGAAATGTCCTCTTAGCCCCACAAGATTTTTTGATATATTATCATCAGTATCAGTAGTAGTTACTGAAACTTGAAAAAAAAATTGGTCTTCGTTTATTGTTATTTGTAGTTGACTTTTTCTATTTTGATTGTATGTTTTTCTGCAAAAATCGGATCTTTATCTCCATTTATTGTACTTTTAGATGTACTGACTACTCCGCGTGCTCTTTGCTTGGTGTTTAATTCTTGATTCCTTTGTTTTGAAGGCACAAACGTTCCACTTCCTGTTTTTGTCTCGCTCTCGCTGGCTACCTTGACTATTTGGTGATGCCGACCCCTGACGCGGGAGTCGAGAGGAGTAGAAGCTGCAGTGCGCACACAAGTGTCAGGTTGTTGTAGTGCAGTCTGGCTGATACACTAGAGGCTGACCGCGCGGACCAACACACACACACACACACACACACACACACACACACACACACACACACACACACACACACACCCTCCAAGGTGGCATAGCATCGGTGCAGAGTAAAACCTCCCGGACACACCCTGAGCAGTGTAATCCAATATCTCCCAGCCTCTTTCTTAGGAGGTAGTCATGTTACTCAGGTTTATCCCTCGACTGTGCTCCACTACTCACCTGTAACATCCTCTTCTCTTTCTCCAACACAACCAGCTCGGCTTGAGACCTTTCCATTTAAGTGATAAGAAAAATAAAATGGCTTTGATACCCGATGATTTTATCACAACTGATGAATTCTGTGCAGTGGGAATATGTCTTGACAGATGAGGAAAACCTTTCTCCAGTTTATCCAGCAGGTGGAGATTCACTCTAGATTGTGTGATTCATCGCTGGCTTCAAATAGATTTCCCAAATTTAACATCCTACATTGTCAGCTAGACTGGGATTCTTATTTTCTTCTATATAAACCCGAATTAGCTGGAAACTGACATGTTCATTTATTGGTGGTGTTTATGCAGTGGAAGTAATCACACTGCCCACACAGTCATAATACGGGGATTTGCCTGCCATTTAGGGGCAGAAAGCCTGTGCCCACAAACCAGAGAGTTAAGTATTGTTTTCGGTTACGTGTTAAGCCCGGGTAAGGGCTGTGGTTTACAATGTAGTGTTAAATTCCCAGAGAAAGAGCACTGAGTTATTGTAATGCTCACCTCAGTGACCAAAAGTAGTGCGAGAGCCAGACAAAGAGACTCAGAAGTGTTTCTTAATGACTATTTCTTTGCTATATAAAAAAAGAAGAAGAAGAAAGGATTATCATGGATGTCAGGAAACACAATACTTGAATGTTGTGAGCTCAACAAATACAATTCAATCCACCCCAGTTGTATTGGGAGGCTGAGAATCTCAGAAACAAACATCTTAATACCGGAACAAGTGAAACATCTCTGCAAGACAAGAAAAAAAGCAATACACGTAGGAATTGTGTTGTATTGTGTACACATAACAACGCAATTCTATTACAACTTGATAGCAAACAATGACTGAAGATAAAGTGATACTTTGGTACTGAGTCCCAGAGTCACAAAGAATCAGAAATACTTTATTGATTACCAGGAGGAAATGTTTGTGTTCCAAGTGTTCCCATGCAAGTACATGATAACAAAGAAGGAAGAAAAGATATATATAAAATAAACATGTTACAATGGAAATATATATTGATATACACTCAACAAAAATATTACTAAAGGTATGTACATAAATAGGAGTATAAAAGTGAGCATATTAAAATTTTGTGGCCATCAGATATGATTTATTCCTACAAATCTGATTCGTTTCTGGGAAGACGTTACATCTCATTGCCACAAATTAATCAAAATATGGGAGCAAGTTATTATACATTACCATAATTTAAGTGTGTGGCGTCTGCATGTTCTCCCTGTTCCTGCGTGGGTTCTCTCTGGTACTCCAGCTTCCTCCCACAGTCCAAAGACATCAAGAGGGGACGAGGCTGATTGATACTCTAAATTGACCATGAATTAATCAAATTCTGGGTATAAATAATATCTTCTGGCTGCAAGCATTTTTTTTTCTTCTCTCACCCCTGTGGCCTTTCTGGGGCTCTGTAACTTTGTGAGAAAGAATACACAGGTAATGAATTGAAACCATCAGTGGTTAAAATCATCATATTTAAATCAGTAGCCTGAGTAAATTGACATCTCCTCAGGTTTTGCGTAACGCAGGTGCAAAGTCCATCCGTTTACGCTTCAATACAAGGTTTCCTGATTGGAGAGCACTGGTGGACAAGTCATCAGTCACACGGCTATAAAGCGCTGGGTGTAAAGGCTGCACATGATCAGACTCAGCAGTCCTCCTCCGGAGACCTGCTTATTCAGTCATTCACACTGGTGCTTCAGATCACACGTCAATCATTTTAATTTGGCTGAGTAAACGTTGCAGCAGAAAAGGTCATTGATTTGAAACCGACTCAGCAAAGACTTGTCTTTTTTCATTGTATTGTATTTCTTGTATTTACTACATGTTGGTGTTTTTTTTTCCCACAACGAGGTGTGTATCAGCAGTAACCGCAATTTAGTTTAGATAGAGATCCGTTATATGTCTCTCAACCAGGGTTAGGTGTTTTTGCAAGAAAAAGGAAAGGAAAGAGATTGTGTATGTAAAAGGACTTGATTGAATTTAAAGACCGCCTGCTGTCAAAGTGCAGTTTGAGGATTCAGGCTTGGATTTAAAGTTAGTCTGAGAGATCAAGGACGATATGGAAAAGCACAAAGCTATATGTTTAAAAAGAAACGTCTGTGCATGTGTGTATGGATACCTCAGAGGTGTCGTTTAGCATCCAGCTAAAGCTAATGCTACAGCACCATCATGTGGAGGAATGGCTACAGTACATACATGCACACACGCTCGCGTGGAAGCACACACACGTGCGCACACACAAAATTAATGCATGATTACGGAGAAAAAAATGAGTCACAAGACCTTTTCGGCTTTACTTAATTGCACAGCTTCATCTCATAGGCTGGAAGTCAGGAAATGACTCATGTTTACAGATTGAAAAGTCACCTGTAATCAATGCTGTCACACATGCTTGAAGAGAAGCACCTGCCTCCACACACACACACACACACACACACACACACACACACACACACACACACACACACACACACACAAAGAGGAGAACTTTTATCAGTCAGCTGTGACATTATCATCATTGTTGTTTTCAACACTGTCTGTGCTGTTTTCAGACGTACGGAGGCAGGTCGATGACTCATGACCTTTTTGTCTTCTCTGACCTTTTTAGATTGAGACACTGAGTGAGTGTTTCTAAAGGAAAGCTTATGAGCTCTATTTGTCAGGAAGAAAAGCTGAAGCACCAAATGAGTGAAACTTAACAATCATCCTGGATCAGATTTTAGATTCATAACACGTTAAACTGCAAGTGTTGGGTTTTCACTCAGGCTGAATAAAGAAGTGGTGCAGACCATCTGCTGTATTGTAAGGTTGCAAGGTGGGTATTGGAATTGAGATTAACTTGATTTATTACAATCTGCATAGTCGCTGATTCTCAAAATGATTAAAATCTTCACAACCTTTTAGGGAATCAATTAATCAAAGATATGGAACTACTTGTATCAACGTCACAGGGGAAATCAGAGCCACGCCTGGTTTGCAAAACATGATCTCAACTCTTTATTAGCTATATTGGTGATGGGAGACATCCATCCATCCATCCATTTTCTACACCGCTTATCCATTGAGGGTCACGAGGGGGGGGGGGGGGGGGGGCTGCAGCCTATCCCAGCTGACATTGTGTGAGAGGCAGGTTTCACCCTGGATGAGTCACCAGTTCATCGCAGGGCCACCAGGAGTAAGTTAGGGCTCAGTATCTTCCTCAAGGATACTTCAACCTAGTCATGGGGAAGTGAGGCTCGAACCAGCAACCCTTCGGTTGCTAGACGGTCACTCTACCTCTGAACCATGCCGGCCCAAGCTGCCTGGAAACAATTTGACATTTCTTAGAAAAGCACATGACATAATGGATCATGAACCTTTGTTGAATAAGGTTGAGCACTGAACTCCAGAATTTTCTCTCTGAAGTTTTCGTACCTGAGGCCCCACCTGTGTCAGAGAGTAAAGTTCAAACAGTGGTTCCCAAAATGTTTAAAGTCCTGTATGTGTCTCTGAAACATTCAACTTCCTGTCGTGTTCCCCCTCTACCTCCACAGATGGCGCTAACATCAACCCAAAGCAGGCAGATTCCACAGGGCACATTTGTTTCAACCATCCACACTTGAGCAATTAGGACACCAAAGGGCCAGATTTGTTACAACCCTGGAGTGAATGGATACAGGCTGATTGTACGTCAGTAACATGATAATTTAAGTAGTGTAAGGTTTCACTTTTTGTTATTACAAGGAGAGTGAAGTTCCAAAAACTCAAATTCCAGATACCAACACCAATATTGGTTCAGTTATGAAGGTACCCCACCTTGTTCATGCGCAATACATCGAATGCCTGATCTTAAATGTTGAAATCTTGAAACAAAACGGGAATCAAACTACTCACCAGCTGCCGCACTCCAGTGTTCAGATTATTTCTTGCGCCACCCAAAGGAACTTCTTCCCATTCTTATTAACACATGTATATATCTTAATGGAATTTCTTTAAATTTGGCATGAACATCCACTTTGATTTGAGGATATACAGAAACAAGTGAGGCGATCAAAAGTCAGAGGTTAAGGTCCTTGTTAAATGGAAATGGTAAATGGACTCAATTCTCAAGCCCCAACCGCCGCCTACATCGCCCCCCCCCCCCTCTTATTCCCTACTGTTACACCGGCCTGCGCTCCCCTTCCATGAACCAGTCTGCCATCCAGTCCCCCATCAAGCTGGCTTGCTCTCCCTGCCTCCCCTTCCAGAAGCTTCCTACTTCAACTGTTATTAACATTTCCATGTTTCCCACATTTTGTATTGTAAACTGTTTTCTTGTCTGTAACAACATCTACTGCACGTCTGTCCGTCCTGGGTGAGGGATCCCTCCTCTGTTGCTCACCCTGAGGTTTCTCAGATTTTTCCCTGTTAAAAGGGTTTTCTATGGAGTTTTTCCTCAGTCGATGTGAGGGTCTAAGGACAGAGGATGTTGTTATGATGCCATGTGAAGCCCTTTGAGACAAAGTCTTTGTGAAAACGGGCTATACAAATAAAATTGCCTTGCCTTGCCTTGCCTTCTTCGCTAAAAGTTCAAGTCTTACCAAATTAGCAGCTGAAGGTAAGAAAAGCAGAAACGGATGACCGAACTGGTCAGCCGATTAAGTCGAGGAGATAAATGGACGTACTCTTGCGATGCGTACGATGCCTGGAATTTAGAACTTTCTTGAAAACTGATATTGACATGTTAAATTACAGAGGGTAGAAACTGAAAGGAGAAAATGAAAAAAAAAAAAAAAAAGGTACACTAGAGGACTGATATGCTTGCAGGGAATTTGCATAATGGATTTTGGAATGAGGGCAGCAGCCTTTAACCTCTCATACTGATAGTGTGAGTGTTGCAGATGAAATTGTTAATTCACAAGAGGAAAAATGGTTCTAATAGGGAGTTTAATTGTTGCACGTCCACCCGGCCTGCTGTGAATGGTGTTGCTCTCACTCTGGGCATTGAAGAGGACCTCATTAGAAGCTTTTGACAGTGGATCTCTTCTCAGCGGCCACTGATCAAAAACTAAAAGAGAAAGCAAAAGTTACAGGTTGCTACCCAAACACCATCCATTTTCTACCGCTTATCCTGTTAAGGGTGATGGGCGGGGGGGTTGGAGTCTATCACAGCAGCCTTCGGGCGAGAGGTTCACCCAACATGCAGACTCCACACAGAAAGATCCCGTGCTGGAGCCCGGACTCGAACCAGGAACCTTCTTGCTGTGAGGGGACAGTGCTGACCACTGCACCACCGTGCCGCCTCCCACATTGATTTCTTTTATTGGTGGGTATAGTTATCCCAGTTGTCATAGTGATGGATTGGTTCATATGTAGTCGCATTTTTCAGACATGACGTGCTTTTATAAGTTTAATTTTCAAAGGAACAGAACTAAATGACGCAAAATGATTCTTATTTTTCATTTCCCAGGAATCATCATCCCGCCACTTTAATTAAAGTAAATCTCAGTGAATACAAATGGATGAACGTAATTTGGATGGCAATGTCTTAGTTTCCATGGTTAAAATAAAAATGTAATGAATTCATCAAGTGAGGTTTTTTTCATTAGCTGTGATTTTTTTTTTTTTACCAGACTTTTTGGACTTTTTCTGTTGCCACAACAGGGGAAGCTTCAAACACAGGGAGAAGATTCCGGTTAGACAGATGACACCCCCACAACCCTTAACAGGATAGGTGGTAGAAATTGGATGGATGGATGGATGGATGGATGTAAACCTGCTCCCCTGTAATTATTAACAAAAAAAATTGATAATATTTCCTACATTTATAGAGCTTTCAAGACACTTAAAGATGCTTTACAGGGTGGTAGTTAGTAATAGAAATGCTAACAACAGTGGGTTGCAGTGACAAAGAACCTTTGATTATTTAATCCACTCATGCGGTTGATGTAAAGGCCAATTTATTTTATGATTCTTCTCAAGTTATTATCTCAAATAACCATCCTTACTGGTTTGGTGGCAACGAGAAAGTTATTCTGAATTTTGTTACATTTTTTTAATCCATCCATCCATTTTCTACTGTTTATCCCGTTAAGGGTCACGGGGGCTCTCTCTATCCCAGCAGCCTTCAGGCGAGAGGCAGGGTTCACCCTGGACAGGTCACCAGTCCATCACAGGACCAACACATAGAGACAGACAACCATTCACACTCACAGTCACACCTACGGTCAATTTAGAGTATCAATCAGCCTCGTCCTCTCTTGATGTCTTTGGACTGTGGGAGGAAGCTGGAGTACCAGAGAGAACCCTCACAGGAACAGGGAGAACATGGAGACTCAACACAGAAAGATCCCGTGCTGGAGCCGGGACTGGAACCCGAAATCGTCTTGCTGTCCGGCGACAGTGCTGACCACTGCACCACGTGCTGCCCCATCTCAATTTCAGTTATAACAATGTTTGGGAATGAAAAACGTCATGTTAGCAGTGAAAGGAGTTCAAAGTGCTTCTGCACATTTGGAAAACGGCAGTAAAAATGGAGTTAGATCCAAAACAGAACAAAAATGGAGGGAGACAGCAGGACATTTGGAAGCATGGCGAGTCATCTTGGGATTTGTAACATTGTCAAGTGGTATGACTGACAAGCATCTCTGGTAATTACGTGACTGGAGTCACGATAAAGGGAGCATTGTTAGGACAATGCCTTTGAAGGTATGTTGATGTGTTATGGTTTTCTGACATTTTTGCAGGGAGCCTGTTTACTCTTTTGGAACTTTTTGTCCTCCTAATGTGAAATATAATGTCCCAGAAAGTGTCTCAACGCAGCTTTGCAGCTTCCAAGATGAAAGACGGAGGATCTTATTCGCCAACGAGCACGCGTGAGAGAAGCTTCTAATTACTTAAAGATCACGTTGACCTTAATTCAATTTGAAATTTGAATATTTGAAGCATTTGGGACCCCAAATACTGAAATTGACCATCTTGGGATGATAAAGATGTGTAATCTCTGTCTCACGCAAAGCCTTTGAGTCCTGATGTACAACCATCACTCTGACTGCACACCAAAGCAGATTACATTCAGCCTCACTTCTTGAAGTTGTAAAAAAACAAAAATCATCCAATTATCAGGATCCGAACAAAACGCCCTCTTGACTTCCGGTCGCTGTTATGTGAAAGTGTAGCTTGATATGCATGTAAATTGTGTGGGAGTAAATATTCAGCAATTCACATTTATTTAATTAATGTTACCGTACACAAACACTAGATGGCAGTGTAGCATTATGTTTGCAAACTTAGTCGACTCCACTCCTGTGCTGGGTTGTGTTGGGTACATGTGAGACAGGGCAAGATGGACGGTTTCATAAATTCACAAAAAAAATGGGAATAAGACAAATTTGGAGACATAATCTAGATGATCCCAAGTAAATATCTTAAATTGATCCAGATGAGACTCTCTTCTGCTTCATTTATGGAAAACTCTGGTGTGTACATGACTCTATTGTAAAGTAGCTAATAATAATTATGGGTTTCCCAATAATCTTTGTTTTTTTCAGGGATTGTGCGCAATGTTCCTACATTGTGTTTGTTTTTATGAATAAATGCAGTTTGGTGTATTAAGCTCCAGACTGGTTTGTTATTGTTAACAATTAAAACTGAACACGCTGAAATGCGTCAGGGTTTAGAACTCAGCGTAGGTTTGAAGTCTTGCTCTGCTCTTGTTCAATGATATTTACATTCGCTCACCAAATCCCCAGCTATGAAGAAGTGGATGTCTGTCTTTTTTTTTTTTTTTTACATTTTTTGGTCAAATTTAGATAAACATTCCAATGTGGCAAGGCTGTTTTGGATTGTCAGGAAACTAGCAGGTGTCACCACGGTGCAGGAAGCAGCTCTCATAGCAGTGCCCCAACCAAGCATCCAACTTTGTATAACTTACCATCATCTCTATAATCATCCTCCCATTCAAGCATGAATCATTTTTGTTGTAATACTGAACACACACACACACACACACACACACACACACACACACACACACACACACACACACACACAAACACACACACACACGAATCATCATAGATGTTTTATATGTTATACATACTGTCTATGACTGGAGTCCAGAGAGTTTTAAAGGGTCTTGGGTCTGAAATGACAGACAAGATTTTGGATCGCGCTGATGTGTCTGTCTGTATGTGGTGATCAAAGCAGTTAGAGATCAAAGGGGTAAGGATACTTGTTCAGCCAACTGGCTGATATGACACTCAGATGGAGATCAAAGTCAAAGATTGAACAGGAAGGCTGTTTGACATCACACAACCAATGACCCTGCCCCTCAATCAACTATCATGGCAGGGAATAATGGGGCAGGGCCCACAATAATAATATCAGCTCCAAACCAGAGATCACAGTCAGAGATTAAAGTCAGACCCCTGAGATTAGAGTGAGAACAGTATTCCAAGAGAAAGAGCTGCATCAAGTTCTTTTATTAAGGGGTACAGTAACCGATTATTTTCATTCTTTCATTTTTATAAAAGCAAGTATTATCAACAGTGAATCGGCTGATCATTTTCAAGACTGATAATGTAGCAGTTATCTCCATAAATGGCTGTTCGCAGTTCCAAGACTCAAGCTATGTTCAATTTTTTGTTTGGTTTGGTTTGTCTGTCGAGCCGACAACCAGGAAGAGACATTTAATTGACTGTCAAATAAAAAAAATAAATAAATAAAAGAAGGAATCTTCATATTTGGAACTCAGAGATGCAAATTTGAAGCTTTTTACGTTTAAAATTACTCATTCAAGAACTGAATACAATTTTTTCCCACCCAACTTCACTCACTTCTAACGGCAGCATTTTCTGGAAGCAGGAACAACAGGAAGCAGTTGTTTTTTAAAAGCATAATTTATATATTAAAAGATGAAAATAGATAAAACAATCAATTGAAAATATTCAAATGGATTAGACCGGAAAATATTATTGGGTATTACAAAAAAAAAAAAAAGTCTTCCCATCTCTGTCCATCGCGAGAGGCAACTTGCCTGTTAGACCTTTCGCCGCTCACTCTTGACGGTTCATAAATTTGACTGATTCATGGGAAGGCATTTTTTCTGGTTCGCACACTTCCAGGCACTCACTCTGGTGTGATTCATTGCTTTATTTCTCAAAACAGCTGAGCTGTGTGGTGTCTTTTTTTTTTTTTTTTTTTGCAGCGCAGATTAAATGAATTAAGTTACTACGCTGCACACTGATTCACAAGATTTCAAATAATGTGATATGACTTTTTTAAGAGGGATTCACTGAAAATGAAGTTACTAAAAGCTCCAATATCACCTGCAACGCTGTAAAATCAGAAGATACATAGTTATCTACTTTGTAAAATTAGCATGCGAGGCCGACCTTGTCCATAAAACTTCTCCAAAAAAATCAGCCATGCTCAGCACCAAGACTTGCTTGGCTGGAAATTCCTCGTCACCTCCACGAGCACCACGTCATGCTGATCATGTTAAGTGGAGATTTCAACTGAAACCTGGCGGTTGAGGCTGTCAAAGAGGCAGCTGAAGAGGGGATTAGCTGAGTGACTTCAAATTTTGGAGATTGTGGGTTATCTGGGAGATCTCTTACTGCAAAACAGGAGGTGCAGTGGCAGCGAATGGTTTTGGAGATTGCGATTACACGGTGCGCACAGCGTGTGCGACGAGAATCTGCATTTATATGTATGTGCGGGGTACAGATTGTCCGGGAACATTTCGAACACGCGGAGAGTAAATAGAGCACGTTTTCTAGAGCTTCAAAGTTGGTAAAGAAATTGCAAAAAATGAAAAGCAGAATTTGAAAGGAACACTCCAACTTATTGGGAAATGCACTTATTTGCCATCCTCCCCAGAGTCAGACAAGAAGGTAGACACCCTTCATTTCCCCTGCGAGTGCATTAGGGAGCTGAGTCCCTCAGAAACCAGCTGACTGCTGGTTAGCTTAGTGCAACGAATGACGGTGCATCGGCTGTTAAGCATAGTTCAGTTAAAAGTCCCCAAGTATACTTTCTTTAAAACTCTTTGCCTGTATTAACAGAACGAAGGTTGATCTTATCATTTGTGGTAAAAAAAAAAGAAAAAGAAAAAAAAAAGACATATAAATTTGCAAGATAATGACATTTTCAAAGAAGGTACATAGCCAGAACTTCCTCTCTGAGTGGGTGTGCAGTTATTTGATGCAGCGCCTCAATAAATTCAGTCAACAACAACAAAAAGTGTGCTGATGACTAGAGGACTGCTGCTACTTATCATGGCTGACTTTATAAGAGAGGATGTTAGGGTTACCTCAGGACAAACCAAGATGCTGAACCTGATTTACTTGGACCAGAATACACAAAAAAAGGACTACAGGATGTGGAGGCTGAATGGGAAAATTGGAGCTCTGCTAACCTGTCTGTTCACTATGATATGATAAAATCAGAGAAAGGATGTTCATTAGATGGCAAAATTAGCACGCATCCATTAGTGCAAGATGAGTCCTCGAACATTTATTTCACAGGAAGAGAAAAAAAAGCAGGGATTTGGTGTAAAAATACTGATACTCGCTAATTAAACAAATAAGCCGGAGACATTGTACTGTAAACACATGTAGTTTTCATTTTATGGGACACATAATTATGATCTAATTTTTTTGTCGTGATCGTTCCTGGTGAAGTTCTACTTTTCTATCAACAACAGCGGAACTTCCTTAAGATTTGGATCCCAGATAGTTGACAAACACATCCTCAACCAAACAGGACAAAACAAGCCGACACAGAAAAGCCGTGAGTCTCACAGAAGGCAAGAAGGGGTTCCAACACGACGTGAAATGAGATTAACAGACTCGTAATCAGGAAAAAGGCTAATACTTGGATGGGAGCCCAACAATATTAGAGCCGTGCAGTAATCTTAACCGCTCGCTCTTATTGACAGTTGGTGGTTGCAGAGTGCCAAGAGATCTGTGAAAGTGTGCAATCATAAGGAAGAAAGGAAGGAGACTACTGTCTGACATGAACATGCCAGATTGTCAGTTGTCGAGTATTCAAAAAGTCATCTTTGAAAGTGTTTTATGATGAGCATCACCACATTTGTGAGGCCACATGGAGGTTTCCACTTGCTGAGGAACACTCAATCTATCTACAGGAATACTGCAGGATATATTTGAAGGCAGATATGAGGACCATCTGTTTACACAGCGGGAAAACACGATTATAACTGTAAACAACGCCACTGTGTGAAGATCCTCAGTCATTCGTGTCATGCAGGGTTACTCATATTCTCACGTGACACGCAACTTCCAACTTCAGTCAGGCAAGTTTTGTGAAACCTCATGATGACGGCTAATTATACGACCGATTCAGGGCCAAACTGCAACGCTTTATCTCCCGTGTCAGGTGTAATTTCGCTGCAGTGTGCAGCAAAAAATGTGGCATGGTACGTCCCCAGCTTCATGCCTTCTAACATTTGAGCAGGGACGGAACCAGAAGATTGAAGCATTCAGGCTCAGCCCAAACCTATGGGTGTAACACTGACGACAGCTTCTTCAAATTACACCCAATGTTTGCTTATAATGTCGTTAAAGAAAAGGTGATACCTCAACCAAAATAATTGAACTTTGAGTCTATCCCAGCAGCCTTCAGGTGAGAGGTGGGGTTCACCCTGGACAGGTCACCAGTCCATCACAGGGCCAACACATAGAGGCAGACAACCATTCACACTCACAGTCACACCTACGGTCAATTTAGAGTATCAATCAGCCTTGTCCCCTCTTGATGTCTTTGGACTGTGGGAGGAAGCTGGAGTACCAGAGAGAACCCACACAGGAACAGGGAGAACATGGAGACTCACACAGAAAGATCTTTGGACTCGAACCGGGGCTCAGACCAGGAAACTTAGTGCTGCGACAGTGCTAAGTTCTTGTGTGTATGTCTTTTTCATTTATTTCAATCTACATATTTGGTGTTAATTGCAAGACTTTAGTGTTATATCGGTGGTTTTAATTATTTAGGTGGCTTTTATTTTGAAGTGGACACATTGCAGGAACTCCTACACACCTGCAACACATGGACAGATTAAGGAAGCATTTAAAGGACAGGTTGCTGTTGGGAAGAGAAAGTTGGACAGTTGAGTTTGAGGCCCATCTATGGAGGACACCCAGGGGGACGAGGACGATATGGGTGCTGGTGGGGCCAGGCGTGATATGTTCTGAGCCCTTAAAAGTACTCATAGCCACTTACCTGTAAAGCTGTGTTCACCAGTGTTGGGCACACTACTTTGAAAAAGTAATATAGTTATAGTTACTTCTCCCAAAAAGTAACTGAGTTGGTAACTATGTTACTCCACTACGAAAGTAACTAGTTACCAGGGAAAGTAACTATTACGTTATTCTTTTTTTCTTTTAAGTTGTAAGTAAATGTCAAAGATTTTGGATTTTAATTTCTAACTGTTCAAAATCCTTTTTTGAGCTTGACGTTCATTTTAGTGTACTCTTCATCAATGTATTTAGAAAATGTCTTTGTGCACGGCGGAGCTGCTCCTCCTCTTGGTATTTTGCCTATGAGGGCTCTGAAGGAGTCTGAATCAACTGTTGACAACGGTAACATGTTTTCAACAACATAACGGTCTATCGGTTCGTGAAGTTATGTCTGTGTCACAAGTTTTTGAGGAGTAGGGCAGAAAAATCCAGCTGTGGCTGCTTGGACGGCGCGGCTCCGTGTCCTTCTCTGTTAGCGGAGCTCACCTTAACAGCACCCGCTTGCTACCACCATTAGCGGCGTCAACGGTGTTTCTGGCCGCTAGTTTAGTAGAAGCGCGGGCCGTCATCAACCATGGCTGATGTTGTACCTGTAGTGGAAGTCCCAGATATGGTGGAAAACCAAACGCAGCTGTGTCTGGATCCATGGCGTAATCCGGAGGAGCACACAGCTGGGTGAATTTCACCGCTTTCTCCAGGAACTGCGCCTGGACGACGGTCGTTTCCAATATGTTATATGTTATTAAGAGGTAATTTCATGTATTTTGTGATGTTACCTAGCAAAGCCAAACAACACGGGCATATATTATCTTGTCTTTGTACTCCTGTCTACTCTCTCCTTCTTCTTTTCCTCTTCTAACCTCTCACTCGCTCAGCTCTACGCCTACTCATTCACACCTGGAAGTGACCTCAACTGAAAGAGGCGTTTTTCACTCCTCAACACATTTTCATCTCATGTCCTCTTTAGCTGCCTTTCTCATTTTCTCTTCTTTATGCCCTCTCACTCCTCGATATCCAGACATCCACGTCTGGCATCTTCTCACCGCATCTTTACTTCTCTCCTCCTGGCTCTCTTCTTTCTCCGAACTTCCCTTCTTCTTATCTCTCCTCCTCTTCTACTTCCTCTCCCAGATCCACAGATTTTTTTTTTTTTATTTTTTGTCTATTTTCCTGGCACTGAATCTTCTTGTGGTCTAGTGGAGTACCAGACTGCACCGGCCTTTTTTCACCCCTGCTGAGCAAACACAAATTTAACAAAAACTGCAATTGATTTTCTTCCAGCACAGCACACAGACCCAAGGATAAACCCACCCATAAACACAAAGAAGCCCTCCCCTTCACACAAATCAGTCGTCAACCTTGAAACACACTAGAGTTTGTGACAGTGAAGAAAAACACACCTAACAGTTAAAGACGCACAGAAAGAAAGGGAGAGACATCTGCCACATCGATGGGATGAGATGCTATCTGCCTTCTGTTCATGATAACACATGCAGAGTGACAGGCAGTGATGCAGTGGTGGTGGCCACGCTGGCTCCAGGCAGCAAACCAGCAGGACTGGAGAAAGGCCGCCTCGCCCACTTATAAGTTAAATAGGACACAAGGCAGAATAATGACAAGCCACCCACAGATATACATTAGCAGGTGTAAAAAAACAAAACAAACAAACACAAAGAAAGATGTTAAAAATTGCGATTTAACTGTGATTTCAGGGTCCCTGAACAAGAGAAAGAAAGCTCATATGGACATGCCTTTAGTACATCCTACCCCCCCAAGACGAGTCCTATTACCGATCAGCTGTGACTCAGCAGTATGTAGTGTAAGCATATGCAAAGTCAGTGGAGGATGAAGCTGTAAAGATGTCAATGTCTGCCGTCATAGCGCCAGCCTCGTTTGGCAAGGGCGTCTCCTCCCTCTGACTAAGAAGAGAGACCACTCAATAAAGCTGGATGGCAATCTGGAGGCTAAATCCAGCCATGTCTTGGCCTCCGACAGGATGAATTTACTTAATAATGAGTGCATTTGGAATTTACGGGTAACAGCGAGGAGGGTCCCGCTTCTCAAAAAGAACAGGCTTTTAATTTGAATCCGCCAACTCACGCAGTCTCTGTGGATTTTGGTAGTTATACATACAGCGTCTTCGCTCAGCAGCAGCGACGACAATCCCAATGAAGCCTGACCTGCATTATGTTTGCACATCACAACGGGAGGGCCCGGTTGGTAAGACGATAAGATCTTGGAAAAAAGAAATGACTCTTTTTCTATTTCCACTTCCTTACTTTACTTTAAAAAATTTTTTTTTTTTTTTACTGGTATCAGAAAATAGAATAAATGGACTTGTATGTAAAATATATTCAAACATTGGTTATATCTGAAGGAGATGCTTTTGGCTTGCATAGGTGTGTGCTAATCTCACAAAAATAAATCGTGTTTCCTCCCAAGGGAATGGTTTCTCATCAGGGCAAGTACGTGACGCTGTTATGACTTTGAGCTGTGGTTCCCAAGCTGTGAGTCGAAATCCCCCAAAGAGAGGCAGGCTAAATCTTAAGGGCCTTGGGACAAAGACATGGGGGGAAGAATCATTATTTGGCTGACCTATTCAAATCCATCAGGTTAAAAGATGGAAATTCCCTCATTTTAAAGGAATGAGCTCAGAGTTCAGCACTATGCACCAGCAGTTAGAAAGCTATTTCTTGACAATAATCTCCCTGGTTGGCTACTTCTGACAGATTTTGTCATTGTGCTGGCATTGCATACTTGAAGTTCTGCTTAAGTTGAAGTTGAAGAAAAATTGTCATTTGAAATACGTAGTTTTAAAATGAAGGAAAAGTCTCTCAATTGAAAGCCACACACACTGGAGAAGGGATGGGTGGGCACAATATAAAACCAAGGACTGCTGTGTTAATAAGCGACTAGATTGTTAGGAAACTCAGCCTCAGTTGTGGGAGATTAGTGTAGCTTTTGTGTTGTACATGTTAACTTGTTAGCTTATTGTTTCCCAACTAGTCCGACTGGAGCGAAGAGAAATAAAGTGAACCTTCAACGCTTGCTATCATCACATAAATGCTCTTAACAGGTGGCTCCTTTCCAAAATGAATCATTCCCACATCCCAGCTCCATGATAACTCTACAATAAAGACTGGAGCATCAGATTTCAGTATGTCAGTGGATTATTTCAGCACTACTTGTCCATCAGAGAGGTAAAGCTCAAGAAATATTGACAGTATTGTAGGTCAGTGACCCTTCTCACTGCCGTCTTTGCAGAGATTGTTACACTGCTGAACGGCTACAAAATTTTGACAATTTGATCAAATCACCCGGCAAGCTCAGTTTTACCTGAGAACTATCAAAACCACACCCAGCTTTGTTAGCTAAAAGCTCTTTTGCTTTTTCATCTTTTCTGACCTTTAAATATACATACAATGTCAGATAATGACATCATGGTGCCCTGGACTTCCATATATGGGCGTGCTCGCTGCACCGCCCCCTCCTCTAGCTCGGCTTAGGAAGTTATACTGCTGCGAACTGCTCGATTCGTAGCTGCAACGGCTCCAAGAAAATATCTGGGCAAGTTGACTTTGTCAAGCTCTGCTAAAGAGGCAAGCACCAGGCAAAAGAGGATTGAAACCAGCAAAAGCAAAATACCTTCGTGTTTGTTCACGGCACTTCAAAACAGATTGTTGTCATAACCTGGGATCATACGAACATGGATTAGTGGCTAGCCTGAAGCTAACGGAAGCTGCTGTTTCTTCATTACTTGATTGTTTTGAAGAGTCAGAAGCTGTGACTAACATTTTCCAGTATCCTAGCTGTGTTTATTTTGTGGGGGTTGTGAGTAACATTCTCCTTTTTATTCTGAACTCCTGCACCAGTGAAATGAGGCAGGAGTGCTCAGCAGTGCTCCCCAACTCTCCTGAAACCCTTGGAATGGTGACCAATCACAGCGGATCGGACTCAGTGGGAGGCGTTCACGGAGCAAGCAAAGCAGAATGGTAAATTACACAGAACATTTGAACGGGATGCAGAAAATAACTTGAGGAGAGACAGCAAGTAGCACAGCGTCCTGATGGTCAACAAAGCTTTCTGTGCGGTCAGTAGTGTCTAGCTGCTCTATAGGAGTCCAAAATAAATTACAAAGACTGGAAAATGCTTATAATAGCTCCCCTTTAGAATTAGCAACAGTCTGCAGCAAGAACTAACTGTTGCTAATGCATCACACCACATATTGTAGCTTCTAGGCACTTCTTCTTGGCTGAAAATGAAGAATGATGAATATTTTCCTCTGCTGTCTCGGCTCACAGGAGGGAAGTGTGGATATCTTGAGTGATTGATGTTAGGTGCCAGGGTTAGCGGCTTAGCTAGCTGCAGCGTAACAGCTTGTAAACATACCTCCAAGTGTCATTTCTGACCTCTCAGAAGCTGAAAATCCCTGCTAGTGACTCACCATATTCTCCCTCTACTCTTGTTCTGGCACACTGTTTAATGTGCACCAGCTGATTAGCTTTTAGCCTGCAGACTGACTTTAGCAGCAGCGCACTTCTCCTTACTGTTTGTTTGCTCTGTGGCTCATTGACAATGTAATATCAAAGCCAATAAAACAAAAGTGTAATTTCTGTCAGACTGTTTCATGATTCAGGTGAGACACAAAGGTACCATAGACTCCCTCCATCATCCTCTTGTCTCTGGCAGTATTTTAAACTTCCCCTCCAAGCTTGGTTCAACTTGGCTAGCTTGTCTGTCAGCGTTTTGTGACAGGCCATGTTTAATCTCCCAGAGTTTGTCTCTCCCCGGGAAGAGACCATTCCAGCTTCATACGGTAAGCACAGTCATGAGTTTGAGGTTTCTTTTTTTAAATTTAATTTTCTCCATTTCACCATTATAATTGTATTCCTTGAAGGGATGAATTATCTACAAGGTGACAAGGGTTGGGTGCTACCCTGGCAGAGAAGTAGCATTTTCAACTAACATTTCATATCTTTGCTTGACTTTAAAAGGACAGATTTTATTGGAGATGCGGGGGAGCAGGAGGGGAGGCCACAGCGGGATTCTTCAGACATGACGGCAGCCTAAACCAGGAAGGATTTGTGTTAACTCTCTTGTTAGTCCTATCATTGCCCAACAGGCTCATTTCCTCTGCAGCTTCCGCCCCACATTGCTTGGAGGCAAAGTGCTGTTTAGCATAAATGTTTCAGTAGAAAGCCTTCCTATATTTACGTGGATGTGAGGCATAAATGTGTTTCATTACAAACACATGATTGACTGGGAGTCCTGAGGAAGACTACAAATAAAAGCTGAAAAATCTTTTTCTCCTCTCTCATTTTTTTTCTCCAGCCAAATTCACCTCGCCCTGCCTGAACTATTGCAAATGAGCTCTCACCCACAGAGGAGGGCTGCCCTGCTGCTTGGCCTCACCGAGCCCCCGCCTCGCTCCACTGGCCCCTGGACTTGCCACTCAAAGCTTCCTTCTTCCATTTTCCAATGTGGCCAGGAGCCAGCTGGCATTATTGGAGTTTTTAAAAGCTATAGCCTCAAACATTCATCCAGTGTTTCAACACGTTGGAGACAGTTTCCCTCCCTTTTCTCTCTGCCTCACTTCATCTTCATTTCTCACTCCCCTCCTGCTCTTTTCTAAACTTCTTTTCCTCTTTCCCTCCTCTTTTCCCTTAATCCTTCGCCTTATCCCCAGAGCTCACTCCAGTGGTTCGGTGTGGCCTAGCTTCCTCTAAACCCCTCTCATACAGACAATCAACACTGCCAACACAAATACGAGCTTCTACCATATTAAATTCAGCTCCTTCCTTCTTTTGCTCTTCTCGGAGTGTGTGGGGTCTGCTGCTTAGATTTAATTTAAGTTTCAGGAAAAAGGTTTAAACACACTTTGAATGACAGACCTGGGCGAGTGTCCTCAATTTTCTCCCCAGCTGTATTTGTTATTCTGCCGGCAGGAAGGTTGTGGTCCCCGACAAAATAATTACAACCTCAGAAACCACAATCACTGTCCAATGAGGTGTATTAGATTCTTATTGTTCTCTACCTATGTGTTTTCCTCCGATTCCAAACTAAAATTACCAATGAACTTGAAAGGGACAGGAGGTGTGTTAGCAAAAACAAAATTTTGAGCCAAATGTTTTGAGAATTGCCTGTGTCATCATTCTATATCACTGGCGGGGAATATGTCCAAACTCTGCAGCAGAGGAAAATGAGCACATCTGTGCAGGGTTCAAGGCTCTCGGTGAAGCAAACAACAGAGCATCTGTGTTGTTGGAGATGCATATCCACAGTGAGTAGGGCCTCTTTCCAATGAACGCCCTAGAAAGAGAGACAGATTGGAATGTCATTTCCTTAGATGAATTTGGATGAATAATTCAGCTGGAAATGAGCTAAATGCTAGTATGAATCGCAGCTTTGTAACTAATCTGGAGCCTTGTAGTAGCAGTGATATTAGACGGAGATAAATGGTTGCTCTGGCTGCTTTTCAGCTTTTCTGTATTGTTTGCTTCATCATGAGGGAGAAGCTTTTTAATGCGGTTGCCCTGACATGGAAATGAGCCACTGCTCCCTTGCAGGGATTATTTAGACACAAAGTGGCCCCCATTAGTTTTGGCCTTCCACTAGTTTTCTCTTCCTTCTGATTTAGATGTTATTAGTGTCGGTATCTTTATTCTAACTTAAATCATCTTGTCATGTTCATCATTAGCAGAATCATTATCATAGTTCCCGTTACAGCATTTGCATTCAGGCGTCCTCCTCTTCATCAGCAGCAACCAATTTCTTATCATTAGTATGACTTATGGTGCTCTCAGATGCTATTTATACACTTCTGCACAAGAATCCAGAGTGGTTGGCTGTCTAACCATTATAGAACCGCTTCCTCGTTTATAAACCAGAGGCGTATGTGCAGATTTCACTTGTTTCCTGTGCTAAACACACTCCAGGAACACTTGACTGTGTACACGCACACTCATATTCCACAACTATGAAGAAAATGACAGTACTGTGAATTTTATCAATTCTAAGGAACCAACATGTCTGATTTTTGGAACTTGCCTTTATCAAAATTTTGCATTTTCTGACTTAATATCCCGAGGGCGTGTTTTATAGCACATACCAGCAAGCTGGCAGAGTCTCATGATGTCAAAAGAAAAGTTTCAATCCAAAGAACTTTTTCAAGTAAACTAATCATTTCAAATAACGCTCCCATACTCAGACGAGATAGTTTAACGGCAACTTTCTGAGAAAGTGTTTGGGGATGCTAGTGAATATTTGACACGTAATTTGTTGCTTCGACAAACAGTTTTAGAATTTTTATTTAAAAAAAAAAATCAAAATCTTATTTTGCAGAAGAAACTTTTGGGAACTAAATAAAAACTGCTGAAATAATTTACCAGAATGCTGGACATAACGTTCCCAGCTCTTTTATGCAGCAAACGTCTCTCCTTATAAGGAATGTAAGGAATATATCCATGGCGGCAGGTAAACAGGATTTTACGCGGAATATTAATGTTCCTCAGTCATGTACAACAACAGTTTAGTGGACATGCTGTCATTATCTGAATTTTTGGCATAAAAAAAACAACGAATCAAATCTTGAGTTGATGTAAATGAACTGACAAAGTTTATCTTGTTGCACGTTCCATGTAATTATATCCGTTAGGTTGGCTTTAACTTCTTGGATGACTTACTCCTTAAAATGTATGACTTTTATTTGGTAAGTTCTAGAAAATGAAAATGACTGAACTAAAAGTCATCTAACTACATTAATTAAGCAAATGACAACCTTAATAATATATAAACTGAAAGTGAATCCATATGAGGTGCACAACATGTCACACTGACTATTCTTTTTGTGTCACATCTCTCTCTCTCTGAATCTTTTTCCAGTGTGCTACCCATCCATGTACTCTGCTGCAATATTTATATACACGCACGTTTATACCTCATATAGTCACCATGAACACATCGCATGCCAAAACCAATGTGGGCTCGTTTTTTTCCTGAAGCTACCCATTCTATTTCTTTCTTAATGGAGTATTTGTAGCATATCCTCAAAGGCAAAAGTCATAAATCATCAACTCAAATTGAAAGCGCACATACGCCTACTACAAGAAACTCGACTAAATAATTCAGAGCAACAAATCCTAACAGGCCTCCAAAACAATCTAGTCTATTCAGCTACAACAAAGAGGTGCCTCCATTGTGATTCATAAAAGAATACACTCCCCTCACAGTAACTCAATATTAAATCCAGAAGGAAGATGTTTTATAATTGGAGCTTCAATCAGCAACATTTACAACTGCAAACTTAAATGACCCCTGATAACTTTTCAGTCTAGCGTATATTTTCTTCTTCATAATGACGTGAATTCACTCCCTTAATAACCGTAATCAAAGGTGGTTTCAGGATTGCCTATCAGCAATGAAAGAGAACATGGAGGACTCAGGAAAAGACACCTTTCTATCCCTCAAATTACATCACTTCAAATATTCTCGACGCAAATTACCATTAGTGATCGTTCATTGGTATAGCACTCGCTCTGACACACCAAATCATCCCGTCCTTCATGGCATTTTAATATTTCATTTCTCAGTTTGACAGCTGAATCACGGAGGACTCTTTCCTGCAACTCTTCACACATCTCTATGGGACGCAGGTACGACGGTAGTTAGAGGGGAAATTATTACATATTCCTCTCAGAGAACACACGCAGAAAAAAACTTGACAAAAGAATTAGCAAATAAATGAAAACAGTGACATACCAGGAACGTAACAAACCCTCATGTGCAACATCTCCAGTGTGCAATAATTACGTATCAACCGGGCAATCATTAATACTTATACATGTGCAACTGCTGTTGTTGTCTGTTGTTGTGTGTCTTATTCTTCTATCGTGTTTATATTTATATTTTTTACATATGTTGTTTATATCTATATTGTTATTCTATCCACTTTGCTGCTGCAAAATTGTAAATTTCCCCATCGTGGGACTAATAAAGGAATATCTAATCTAATCGAATGTAATTTCAATTGAGGAGAGAATGAAATGCATCCTCTTACAGTTTAGACACAGGAAGAAAAACGCAACAAATTTCGAGCAAATCGTCTCCCCGTACAATGAAATCACTCATAATAACATTAATCCCCTCAAGGCATAAGTGAAACTTTTTTTTTTTTTTAGCTATCTACATTATCCAGAGAATAACCCACGACTATTCACTCATTTATAGATAAGATGCTATTACCAAATAATATTCTCAGATCCAGCATTTTAGATCAAGAGCCTCGGGGTAATATAGAGCGCTGGCAGCGTATAAGAAGTGCTGCTATGCAAGAAAAAGTAAAAGTGCTCTCATCATCATCATCATTGTGCTTATCATTATTATTATGGGCTACTTCTTCGTTAAACCCATAATGATAATTAGCCCATTTGCCATATCATGATCGGCATCATAAATGTTCTTTTAGTAGTAGTATTCCAGCGTGATGACAGTCTTCCTCTTCGTCATTTGTCATTAATACCATCGCCGTTAATACCCTTAGTCAGCTCGAGGCTGACCATTAGTGGATTTAGGCTCTCCAAGAGCGGCGACAAGGATTCTGCTGGCCGAACTAATCCTCCTTCAATAAACACATACACGAGCTTTACAATTAGAGGGAACAACTGTAGTGAAGCGGGCGCGGAGGGAAGTTGGTTAGGGTTTACAAGAGCTCCAGCAGTAATAAAGGACATGACAGCAGGGGCTTCACATCTGTCTGAATATGAAGGACGTTACTAATCAGCTGATAGACAAGCAGCCATAATCATGATGCATGAAACCGCTGATGCCAATCAGCTAATGCAGCAATGGGGGGAGAATTAATGCTTACACACCTCCATTTTTTCACGTCTTCCTCATCACATTTATTGCTTCATTATCTTTAAATCAGATTCAGATTTAAAAGGTGCCGTATATCCTGGAATAAAAATGGTTTTGATTGTGTTTTATGTGTTTCATTAAATCAATATAACCTGTTAAACAACCAGTGTCATTCCTTCAACCCAACGAGATGATGTTCCCCATCAGCTTTACAAGCTGAATTACATTGGGTTGTTACATCACAGGAGGACAGCCAATAGAGACAAAGCACATTAAGTCCCGCCCACACTCAAACAGCTCATTGCTCTTCTTTGGTTTTGTATCGGGAGAAAGTTTCTCAATATCAGTTCTGTCTGCAAGCAAAGAAATGGAAAACTATCACTTTTATTGGGACAGAACCAAGAACTGAATTTTTATAAGTTGGTGAACTGAAAAAGGTCAGAAAAGTGGTGGATACAAGCGTTAATGTGAGGTATCAAACAGTTTTTTTCCCCTCTCTTTGCTAAGCTAATACAATTGCCTGCTAGCATACAGCTAATATGCCCTGAAAGCATTTTTTTTCTTTCCCCAACCAACATTCTGGGAAGACCTGCCCTACTGCCTCTGATTGCCTACAACACATTTCCTTTCAGGCGCCTTGTAATTGGAGGCTCTGCCTTGTACTTGCTGCTCTGGTGAACGTCGGGAGTGTCACTATGCATGCAGCGCAAGTGATGATCAGGGAAAGCGAGTACAGTCATTGCTAGCTAACGAGAATCTTACTTGTACATCTAATCAATCACAGCTCAGGGGGCCGATTGTGTTTTTGCAGACTTGCATTGATCTGCTTAAGTCAGTCTTTTCAGGTCTTTACAGCACATTTTGTACCGAGTCTATGCAGAACTAGAGGCTGAAATAGTTATTTAAATAATATTGAAGAAAGGATCATTTCCAACAATCAAGGACTCTTCCCCAAGCACTGTAATGGTGAATAAACACAGTTTAAATTACAGTGAATTGATCATTTTTTTTCTGAAAGCAGAACATGTTTGCTAGCTATGATTTGACGAATGTGATGTTGTTTGTGTGGGGAGTAGAGAACTCGTGTGTGGATGCATCGATGGAGGCAGCTGAGACGTCAGTGGAGCGTCACACAGAGTAACTTATGTTGTAAATTTAGACCATGGGGGGGGGGGGGGGGTCACTTGTGCTCTTGACTCTTTGGTGTATTGTCAATTTTTCCCGCATAGCGACACTTTCCACACGCTGCCGGTACTCTGTGAACTGCATTACCCTGGGGCACGGACGTCCATTGTACATCTAGATTATGACTCATATTTTGTGATAAAAATAAGCTGTTTTCCTCAGTGCAAAGCAGACTTACTGAAGTTTATGAGGATTTTTTTTTTCACACTGTACTTCAGTAATATATATAGTTATGCTGTCACTTCCAACACTGGTGGTCTGGCACTACAGTACACTACAGTAAACCCACCCAGGACCAGCTTTAGTAGGTCATCCAGTCAGATTAGCCTCAAAAGAACCCCTGACGTAATTGGAGAGGCTCCGTCTGTCAGGTTAAAAATAGCTTTTAGAATATAACTGGGATTTTTACACGATTGCAAATATCCCTGAATAAATTTGCTTCATATCTCACTATGAAATTAAGAAATTTCCATCCACAAGTGCACATGGCTGCAGTGGACTGACATACACAGAGAGTGATGGGGCCCCGTAATCAACATTATTTCTTTCATTAGGAATTTCATAACCTACTCTTGGGCCCACCATCTTCTTTTTCTGAGTTAAAGCAAAGTGCCACTCTGTCATTACAACCAACATTTTGGGGGATGGTGGAATTGATAAGCTTCAATGACATGTCTGCATTTTTTTCGCAGAGGTGAAAAGTCAATATTGCTGTCAAGTAGCAACCCTGATGTCAAAAAGAAACAACGATGTAACGTGGATGTGTTAGAATCTCCGGCTGATGTCACATTTAAGTTAGCGGACACGTTTTATCCAAAAATAGGCATACAAATAAGTCAGTCATTGCTGCAGGCTTTTCTTCATTTGATGTCACATCCTCAAGTATTTGTTGTGTAATAATTTGGTTTGGATGCGATACAACAAATGAACTCTTATTGCAAAAACATATAGAAGTGACAGCAGTTAGAGTTTTGTAAACGCTTCAAAAACTAACCCTGAGACGTCGTATTTCAAACAATCACATTTCCTTAACTGTGCATTATGTTGCGATGCACATATCCCTGGATATGGACGAGCGTTTGAAATGATGGGGTGCGGAGTCAGGAGGTGAAACTGCTGCTCCTTTACGTGGAAAGGAGTCGGTCGAGGTTGTTCAGGCATCTCATAAGGACCCCACCTTTAGGACTTCTTCTTTTGGGCAGCAATGAGGAGGCAGCAGCAAGGGCACGGAGGACTAGGTGGAGGGACCATGTCTCCCGGGAACAGTTGGAGATCCCCTAGTCAGAAGAGGGGACCTTGGGGTTCTTTGCTGAAACTTCTAACTGCACAACTGGAATTTAGTTAAGAGGTTGAAGATGGGTGGATGGTGCAACGTATCATTGTATGTATTTCACTGATGTGGGGGAGGGGACAACTGACTGTATCCCTATACAATAATGTTGGGTTTTTTCCAGTAATACATCTTGATTTGTTCCTGTGTCTCTCAAGATATCACACAGAATTTTTTCTCACTTGTTGCAGCAGGATATTGATTTGTCAAATCTTTTAAATGTCATTTTAAATGCTGCGACACCACTTCATAGCCATCAAAAACCTTTTCTAATATTATCCTGTGGCTCTTTACCCTAATTGTCATCATCTTTGACATTGCCTCTAATAGTTTGGGGAGGTGCAGATGAGGGAAATGATTTTCCTGCACCAACAAGGATTGTGGGAGTAAAGAGCCCACAGGCGCAGAGAGACGAAGCAGACAAGGACAAGTTGATGCACTGGTATGAGAACGCAGAAACACAAAGTGAGAATAAGAAATTGATCACTTCCTCAATCACCCGAGGGAGCTGCCTGCTGCTCAGGGAAGGGTCGTTTATAGATCTGCATGCGCATGTACACGCACGCACACACACGCACACACACCATCTTCATGTGAATCTTAAGTAAACATACGCCTACATCCAAACCAAAAATACACACCCCTCTCACACACATACAGAGTAATAAAAAGACAAAAAAAAACACCCAAGCGTCGTAGTAATCACCATTCCTGTCACATACGCAAACACAAATAATGACAATCCCTATTTAAAATCCTGGGAACACTTTTCTTACTGCTGCTCCACATAAACAATTTTTTTCTGTTTCACACTCATGCGTACACTCATTCACACAAAATGCACGCCTCCTCCCTTTCTCTCACTCTCACACATACAGTCCATAAACATCTCTTCAACTCACAAGAAATCTCCTGAGATTAAGTCAATGCTGGAAAAAAAAAAAATCCAGATTCACCTGGAAACTTCATATTTTCAGGTTAAACGTGTTGTTGTTGTATGAAACTTTACTACAGCATGTAGATGTAATTCATTCATCAGATATATGATATACTGGATCTTGGATTGCACCGTTTACTCATATTTCAGCTACTAACAGATCGCTTGCCATTTTTGTCACCTTATCTACCGTCACTGCGACTGAGAAACAGGGCAGAATGAGCACAAAGTCAAGGATTTTCTTTCCATTTGAGGGAATTACCCAAGCCATGCCGACCTGTTCTTTGTAGTCTGTTTGAAGTCTATTTTTTGTGTTTGTATGTGCTACTACAGCTTCTCCTCTGAGGGTTGCCTGTTTGTTTATTTGTTTACGCCGTCGGGTTCACTGGCGGTGCTCACTCAGCAGTTTGCACCCGGTGTCACTGAGCGGTTGCGATGAGTGCTTGGTCAGCTTTAGGCCATCTACCAAAGGGGTGGGGGGGGGGTGCTCGTTAACAGGCTCATCTGCATATATTATAATGATCAAGGACGACAAACCGCCAGAGAATGCTGCCTCACTCCCACAGCGGGTGGTGAGCAATCCTGGTTAAATCTCAAAGAGATGCAGTGACAGGTTAGAGAGAGAGAGGTTAGAGAGAGAGAGAGAGAGAGAGAGAGAGAGAGATGAAATATTGGACAGAGTGACAGAGAAAAAGGAGAATGAGTGGAAAGGGAAGACACACAGTGATATAGAAAAGGGAGGGAATCATATTTCCAGATAAACAAAAGGTGGAGGTGTCTGTTAAGACACAGATGTCAGGGAAAAGAGGGAGAGGCAGAGGCGATGTCCTGTAATTATATAGTGTACGCCGTCATTTCTGATGGTTAAAGTGCAACCGTGATTAGGGAGAATAGGAACAGAGGTATGATGAGAGAAAGAGTCAAGGCCAGAGCGCTTTTCTCGGGGGCAGGAGGCAGGAGGCAGGATGTGAATACCTAATCAATAGCCATCAGGACTCGAGAGGATTTACTGTCTCGTGTTGCAGGGCCCAGACACCCCAAGGCAAGACAAGCGCTCAGACCAGAGCAATGGAGCATGAACGTTCCTGTGATACAAACAGAGAAGAGAGCCCACATTGGACAGAAAGGGCAATCGAGATTACTTTTCTATACATGACTGTCCCCAGACAGGTTAAGCTGTGTTGTGTTGTTGTACAGTTTTGTATTGTAAACATGAAGTAGCTGCAGAATACTACTGAGAATATACATAAGAATTTCAGCTTTTCTGTGCCAAAAAACTAACAATTTGAAGATGATACAACCAAAATATATGATTGAGCTATCTGGGAAGGTCCTACTGACACTCTGCTAATCATCTACTCACATGCAACAATTTTGCAAAATAAATCGCGTACAATATAAATCAGTAATTGGCAGTACCGGAAAAGTGTAAAAGACAGGTAGAGAAAAAAATAGACTCACAAAGAAGTGTAAATGGGGTCCAAGCCCCGCACAAGTCGGGATGCAAGTCGGATCTTCAGCCAAACAACTGAGCCTTGTTTAATATTAGAAGGATCGACAGTTGCCAAGTTATTCTAAACCTGCCATGTAGAATGCAACATTTTTAATTTACAAGTTAGAAATAGCTTTTCATCTACAGCATTAACATTCTGTGTACAACGCAGCTTCAGATACGCTTGAAAAAGTACTTTTTTTTTTTTTTTACAATGTGCAATTTTTTGTAATATAATGTCAGTTAGTGGTGTATGTGTGGGAGTTTTGGTACCTGAAATATGCACAGGGCTCTGCACCAGTCCTCAAAGTTTCATGTTCAGAACTTGTACTGTTTAGGCTTCAGTATCTTATTTATTGATTAAAAACAAAATTATATAAATCGGAGGATATAAAATCAAATCGACACACTGCACCAAAATATTTCATTCCATCAATGGAAAGTGTTTATACGTGAAAGCAGCACGTGTCATTAAATGTGCTTCCCTTCATGCTTGACACAAACCCCCACTGATACATTCACATATTTAAATGCTGCTCTAGAAGTTATTACAAATGTTGTAACTGACTTTAGTTCATCAAACCCAGGTGGAAAGGAAAATGACGACTGCTCTTGTACTCTGAATGCCGGCTGAAGGGGCCTACGGGCAGCCTTAATAGGAACATCATTATCATTTAAACGAGTGCAGCTAAAATGTCATGATGGAAGGTCCATCGTCACTCCTCGAGAGCTAGAGAGAGGGAGAGAATAACAATGGTTTTTGTTTTGTATTTCTTCAATTAAGTGTTTAAAAAGGTGACACCTAACCCAGGCAACAGCGCCACAATGTTTCAGAGGAGAGAATTTCTCATAACTCCAGGTTTCACTATTTAGAGCCCTTTTTTTTAAAAAATTTTCATGCAAGATGCTTTGCATGTCAGGACACTCAGTTTCAGTGTTTTTCTTTACATAAATTCTGCTATTAATATTAAATAATGTATACATTGGGGAGCGCATTGACATAAACTGACAGTAACTAAGCTTTTGATTTTGCAATTTAAGTGGAAAAAGCCTACCTATATCTCCAATCTTCAAGAGACAGACACTAATGGCCTTGAATTAACTTTGTAAATAGGAACGGGTTTTAATCTGTAATCCAGTCACCAGTGAGCCATGATGAGCTATTATCTGTGTGGCGCCGGCACTAAATTCCATTATAAAACAGCAATTGTGGAAAAACATGTTGTCACTGTGGAAGTCACAGCATGGTAACTAAATGGATGATAATTACAGTGTTTGTTTTTGGGGTTGTTCTGAATAAATCTGAGAAGAGAAACTGTCTGTTAATTACCCACTACAGTGTCACCATCTATAACTTTCAGTGGATTATTCTTAGCTTCTCATAGAGGTGTTGATACACTCAGAGAAAGGTGCAGATTTTTTCTGTTTTATTGTATTTGGGTTAAAATGAAAACTGTTCCTAATAATTTGACCATTCGTCCCTCATCATGACCCAGTCGTTCATTTGGACCATACATTACAGATACAAACTGAAGAGCTGTATTAGACTATTTGTTTTAGTTTGTTGTAGTGATTATATTGTCCAGTTAGCAAGGGAATTGCAATGGTGCCATCAAGAATATACCCCAGAATATACAGTCTGGAGGGCCGGGGGCAGGTCAGGGCCATTTATATGTTCTAAAAAGTATCAAGTAAAATGTGTTGTTCTCTTGGGTGGTTCGCTCTCTTTCATGTCGTCACTCTTGTAAAACTTGTCACCTGATATGCCATCAACATGTCATCTCTCTTCTTCTCTTTGACAAGTCAATATAGTAGGGACTTCTTCAAGCGTCTCTACGTTTAGTGGACATCATCGTCTTCCTTTATAACTTGTTGAAAGCGGCAGCCAAACTTTACGGGCATTACAGCAAGTTATCTACCCCCTTAGACAAAATATGCTTCTCTTATTGGATCTTTTAAGTTGTTCTTGTCTGTTGTGCATCACAACTAAAGTAACAAGCCTTTTTTTTACGATGTCAGGGGAGAAAGCACAGATATTTGTTTAAACAAAGGCAGTAAAAGTAAAAAGTTGCCAGAAAATTATAACTCAAGTAAAGAAGATGGCTGATAAATCTAATTAAGCTCAGTAAGAAATATTTGTATTATTTTAAACCCAATTTATTGTTTCTTGTCATGTTGGAGTCCTGATAGCCCCCAGTGTGCCCGGGGCCCCCAAATGGTCTAGAAACACCTCTGCAAGTGAGCATATACTTCATAGATTAGGCTATATAGTATCCATTTAGTTGACAATGTATATTTGCAGTATGAAAATATGAAATAAATCAAGCCAAGAAATCAAATCAACAGTTCACTCTTACAACGGCACGCTGTCACACATGTATCACACATGTATCACACATTGCTAACACCCCCCATATGCAGGAAAGCCTATGTGGCTCTCTGTCGACCCCTCAGGCCCCACCAAAGTGGCCTTGACATTTATGCTGATCTAGCATGGCAACAGCAGATATTGCTCCGCACTCCCTCTTCATATTGTCTGTACTCAGCCCGGCACGGTTCACTTACTCACCGCTCCGCAGCCTGGCTGCAAATAGACTGTGAACATCCAGACTGTCCATCATGGCGGGGAGTTTGACAGTCCTCTGACAGGCACACTGAATTGATTCCTCAGGCCCGCTGTTTATTTTCTCCTGCCTTGCTAGCCTGCTGCATGGCCCGGTCTCTCGCTTACTTGAATTCAAGGTCCACCAACCACCTCCTCTCCAACCCAACCAACCAATTCCTGTCACTGCATTGAACAACTGACACTGACAAAATAACCCGGGTGCGTGTTTCCCTACTCTGTTTTCTCTGTTTCCAGCACTGTCCGACACAACCCAACTATACAGCTGCCATTCAAGCTCCGTGGATGACGGTGGGTGGTGAAGCATAATTTAGCCACTACTAAATGGCCTCAGGCTTGAAACAACGCAGCAATTTTACAGGGTATAATTGTAAATTCATAAGTTTAATCATTAATTAAATAAGACATTTTATTTTTCTGTAGTATGAGACATGTATGGGGTGTTGATTAAAGCTATATTTAAGAAAAAAAATGTTTTGCCTTTCAAGTATTCACAAACAGATGTCTTCATTTCTTCTTAGTCACTCCAGAATGCAGAAACAGCCAGCCAAGTTTTCTTAGCTTGAAGCTAACGGTGACCGATGACTAAACAGCTAATGACAACAGTAAAACTATTTTAAAATATCTGTGAAATCTCTCCAGAGCATCGTCAGGTATAATTGACTGTATGTCTTCTTTATTCTGCTATATGCCAAGCAATACTCAAATGCTCTGAGCTAAAAACAAACTATCACATTTCCTGTTCAGTGCTCATTCAGCATGGTCTTGCTAGCACCAAGTGCTACCTGCTAGCGCAGGGTTGGGTTACCTGCATCTCCCGAGCCGCGTGTGGCTCTTTCATACCTTTGCTGCAGCTCCCTGTGGCTTTTGAAAGTAAACAATGAGTATTTGATTTAAATTTGTTTTATTTTGTAATGTAATTCTAAATTTGAAGATTACTGTGATCTTGTAGCATCAAAATAAAACGTGTTAAATTTCTTGTCACACAAAATAATCCTTACAATCACAGATGTGCGACACCTGCCAGCATGCAGTTTATTCAACTTTTTGATTCCCAGTAGCCAGAGCATGGATAAATCCAAGAGAAGTTCCTGAAGAAATGTTTACGTTACATGTAGAGCTTCTCCGTAGCAGTTCATTGATTCCATTAATGGTTAAAAAAAAGGTATATGCAGTGTTTTCTACATTTTAGATGTCAAAAGTGTTTTGTGGCTCCCAACGTTTTCTTTTCTATGGTAATCAGGTCCAGATGGCTCTTTGAGTGTTTAGGGTCGCCGACCCCTGAGCTAGCGCATTCAACTGGACAAATTTCATGACAGTAAAGCCAAACTTAGAGTGTCATAGTTTGTTATCAGTTCAGTTGTTGGTGAATCAAGTAAAAATATGCTTCTTCAGGCAAGTCTAATAACAAGTCTGGGGGCCTTATTTAAATAATTTATAGGGGATGGTCTAAAATGCATGGCACAAGTGCATTCAGGATGTGTCCAAATCAACTTCTGCTAGTTAAATGGTGCATAACCTGAACCCAAAGTAATGCGGGAGGCATAAATGTTGTACCTCATCTCGTTTAATTAATCATAGATGTGTTTTGGGCTCAACATGAATTTAAGCAATCAACATGTCATCTCCCATTCTCCTTAGGGCATATATATTTAAGTAGTGGACTCAGCAAGTTGGAGAGGTAGTTTTCTGCTAAGAAATAGCTTGTTTTTGGCTTGTTGTGTTTTTCTCCCTCTGTCTTGTGAAGTTTGTAGTTTTGCTGCCAAACAGTGCTTCAGTACCACTGCAGTAACATTACTGTGCGCATGCATTTACTGAAAACAATAACAATCTTTCATAGTTTGTTTTTTTTTTCACTTGAAATCATTTGAAAGTTTGTGCACAGAATAACTCACCTAACGTAACAGCGTGTACTGGTACAAACAGAAGTGTAGAAGCACAGAAGGGCAAACAAACTGAATTTGAATTGACACTGACTGAAATGGTGAACCATAATGAAACACAAACTCCACCACTGACACAACAAGAAGCAGGTAGGAGAACACAAGGCAGGGGAGAGGCTGATTGATTGAGAAGGACTGGGATCAGGGCTGCATGGAAGTAGAGTGGCTGTTTACAACCAAAGGGTCACTGCTTCAATCCTCACTTCCCCCTGTTGATCATGCTGAAGTGTCCTTGAGCACGATACTGAACCCCTAATTGCCTCTGATGAGTAAGTTGGCTCCTTTGCATGGCAGCCTACAACCCAGGGCGTGAATGGAGGGAACAAGAAGACACAGCGCTTTGAGTGCCTCTAAGGGCGTGTTTCCACTGACTCACTTCGGCTCAGGTCGGGTGAGGTCAGGTTGGTTTGGCCCTGTTTCCACTGGCCCCAACATGGTACTAACCATTACCATTTTGGTCCCTGCTCTGCTGGCGTTCCAAGCGAGCTGAGCGGGGACTAAAATGTGACGGAAACACATAGTGGGGCGCTGATCGGGTAACTTACCCGCTTATGTCGTCTACTTTGTATAATCTTGGCCGCGGCAGAATACTGGTCTATCGCTTGGTGAAGTCTTTTTTTTTCTTTTCTTGTGTGTTCTGTTTCACCACTTGAAGCCTTGCCTGTCTGACATCCTTTACTTTTAGTTTAAGCAAAAACTACTGTCAGGGCAACAGGCAAAACGCTGCCTCCATGTCATCCATTGTTGTTGTTGTGTCCCACACCAATTACGCCGGTGAGTTCACCCAAGCTGACGTGCTACCTAGTGCTAGTGGCAACGCATCCGTCCTGAGCCGTACCGACCTGACCGCAACTGAGTGAGCCCTGCGCCCTAAGGTTGAAAGGTGCTGTATAAAAATGAGCGGGAGTCATTTCAAAATAAAAGGGAAACACAAGAGAACCAAATACCAATACAGACTGTACAAGTGCGTCAGAATGTCCAAACTGAGTCTATGTTTAAGAGCCAAACCGAAAATTAACAGTCAAAATGAGATTGTGACAACAAGGGTGCGTAAAGCAAAATGAATGTAATTGATATTAATGGAAGCAGGATGGAAATAGGCTTTGATCTTTTGTGTATACATATTTTGTATGTAAATAAAACATACAACAAGATTGTCTCCATGGGGTCCTTCGGGATGAGCTGTGTTGTCGAAGATTTTTCTCTACTATGTTCAGGTTCATGTTGGGCATCTCAGACTCTGTGTGGAGGGGAATTGGTCTTAGAGATTCACTGATCCACTTTTTCAGTTATGATTTGATTCCAACACACATCTGCTGATACTTATGGTGATACCAGAGCTCTTTATTTATTTATTGATTATCATCACTTTTAACGTTGCGGTTGGGATTCTGTTTAAGGTTCTATCATGATGCAGCAGTAAACCACAGAGCTCCTCTTTTTAAAATAGCAAAAAATATCTCTGACATGAAGATACAGTAAGTTCATGGTCCAGCCCAAGGTATAGAATGAAATCTTGATTGGCACCATCGTTCAGACATCTAACCCGTGAAGAACTTAAGCTTCAGAATCTGATATTGAAAATCTCATATATCGTGAGTCAGTCTATAGGTGCTTTTACACTGGACAGCAATCCGCGAATTTGCCCGTCTTTTTTTGCAGCTCAGTCTGAGGTTTTAGACAGAGTGGGGGTCAATTTTAGCCTGGCAATATTCCTCCTCCGAGGGTACATGTATTGCCGCCTCCACTGCTATATGAATCCAATCAGTCAATGTGCCGGCTAGGTGTGAGGTGGGCGGAGGTGTCGATGATGACGCAAACTTGCAAACATAACGTTCACCAGTTCTACCGCATCAAACACCTCAGAGAATGTCAACATCGACGCTGCTGGCAGGCAGAGCGGCGAACTGCTGTTTTGAAATATTCGTCCGACGCATCGTCACTTCAGCATGATGAGCAACTCGGGGGCCCGCTGAGATCAGGGAGCTGCTAACCATCACTGGCGAGAGGACCGTGGATATAACCATCACACGGGACTGTGAAGGATGGCTTGTTGTATGAAAAAGTTGCGGAGGAGCTTGGTTGACGCGGCTATCGTCACCAGCAAGTTGAAAAACCTAAAAGAAAAGTACCACCAGATCTGTGAGCACAACAGCAGCACCGGCAGAGGGAGGTTGGACTGGGAACACTAGGAGCTTTGCTAGACTGTCACAGGGCTGAATATTCTTTCGACGTATGTGTTGTACATCACTGTTCACTTCGTGCTGCATGTCATGTCACATCTTTACGCCCACACAAGTGGTGGATTTTTTGGAAAGAGGAACATTCGGCCTCCGTTTCACCCAGAAAAGACGGCAAATTCCCGCCACAAATTTGGCGCATTCTGTGTCTAAAAAGGTTTTATGTGTCTCATATTTGCTCAAATTCAAATGCTTAAAATCTTACACATATCGTTTCTTTTTCCTCCATTTCAAAAGCAAGATTACTGTTTATATCTTTATGTTCATGAATCTCCTTGTGTTTGGATCTGGGGCCTGAACTATGAAGCAGGATTAGAGTTAAACCAGATAATTTTGGGCTTAATTCTGGATTTCCTGTACTATAAAAATGGATGACTTTTAAGCATAATCTCCCCAGTACATGAGCTACAGATCTGATCTGCTTAGAAGCAGGCAAAGAGCAAAGGTTTGCGATCAAATCATATACAAGCACCTCCCACTGTCCAGTCACCTCTCATGAACCATGGTCACCACCAAAATAATGTGACATGGGTGTGCTGATCATCGTGTAGGGTTTGTCTTGAATTTGGCAGAAAAAAAACACAGTGGTATTTCCTGACTAGCACCTCTATGACCAACACAGATTTATTTTCTGCAAAGGGAATAATTCATATTTACCAGTTAGGGGAACGTTCATATGCAGGCAGTGAGATGGATCATATTCTGACTATCACAGAATGTCTCACGGCATTTCTTCACAACTGGCATGTTTATAAATGGAGACCCAGCTACAGCTAAAGAAAGACATAAATATCGATATACTAATATTACATATGCCATCATTTAAGCCATCCATTCATTTAATGTCAGTCAGAGGTGATTATCTGCTAGTGCTGATTAACAGGGATATTAAGTCCATTGACTATCTTATGTAGCTCTCTTTCCTGCTTTTGTGGAAGCGCCTGTGTTACTTTTATTCTTCAGGAAGGATTTATACATTCAAAAGATCAAAGATTTTCCTCTAGGGTGAAGTAGGCAGCTCTCCTCTCCATGTTGGAGAATGGTCAGCAAAGCAATGCCGCCCCCATTACATGTGAACACGTACGCAATCATGTGCGGAAAAGCTGGCTCCATGTGGCTTGATGATAACCACTGACAAGAAACCGCTGATCCCAGATATGTGGAAACTGCTTCATAGTGTAGACTTCTGGCAAACGAAAACGTGTGGTTGTGAATACTGAAAGAGTCAAAGTTGATTAGAATGTTGATATCTAACAGGATAGAAGGTCTCTGGCCACCCTCTCCCTGACGTTTTCTCATCTTCTTTTTAGAGTGGAGAAGAGAAACATATATACTTACACAGCCAAACTGAATGTAACCTTTAACCCTTAATCCTTCAACACTTGCCTGAGCAATCCACTTCTAGTCCCAGATATATATTCGCATACAGTCTAGACGATTCCCTAAACAATCCCAATTTATCTCTGGCCTTTTCCGCAGCATCTGGGATGCATGAGCAAAGGGTGGTCATAAATATCTAAGATAGGCAATTCACACTCGCAGTCAATAGACTCCCCGCTCATTCAGACCGGTGGCAATCAAGCTAAGAACGCCACGACAATTTCACCCTGACCTCAGATACATCTCATGCAACATCAGATGTACCATAACATCATACCTCTTTGTTAGCTGCAGCACCACACACACACACACACACACACACACACACACACACACACACACACACACACGCGCGCGCGTGCATGCACACACTGCCTTGACATCTTGACTGTCTCTGCACGCAAACTATACAGACGAGACACCTTACATCACTGATGCTTATAAGAACAAAGAAGATTTTCCACTGGGAGCGTCTGGTCTTATTAGTTTCAACTAGTCGGCCTCTCTGGAGATCAAGAAAATCTTTTTCAACTCAGCTCTTCACACCTTGTTGCATCTTTCGATTCTGACACATGATTAAATTTGATTTTTCACCAAAAAATACATGTGGAATAAGTAAAGAGGTACTTTTCTGTATTCAGGATCATTGTAGGAAACAGTATTTGGTGCATTTCTGGAACAAAACACTTCATTAAAATACTGACTTAACAAATTGAAAGTCTTTCCAAGTCTATAGTGAAAGAAAGGTGATGTAGACTCGAGGGGAAGAAGGCAGTCTTATCAATGATGCCAGTTTGCTCTGCGCTTTCCCTCTGCTGGACTACAAGCTGATATTGGCAGTGTGGATCGGTCTTTGTTTCAGTGCCATTACTATTTTTACCCTCCATCCATTACAGCTCGATCTGGGGATAAGAGCTTTTTTCCCTCCAATGCAGCTGGTAGCATCTGCATTCACATTTCTGTAGTCAGACTCCACCTGTTTACTTGTCAAAACAACACTCTTTAGCTAAAGCTATAATGTGTTGTTTTTTTTTTACAAACCTGCCTCCCTCCTGTGCGATCTAAATAGATGTTCTGCTGAATAAATAATTGAGACTACTCTCCCTTGTGTCTCTCCTTTCTTTGTCTCACTTGCTTTGAAAAATATTTTGCACCAATATTCTACAATACAATTGACGAGCTTTTGCAAGGTGGGAAAACTCTCCAAATGGACTTCTGTAGTGCCAGAATGTGCAAGAAAAGGCACCCTTAAATAAATTGATCACCATGGAAAAATTAAATCAGATATTGATGGAAAAATAGTGATGAATATATTGGATTACCTCCCAAATTCATGTCGCGTCCGACTTAGGTGTGCCATCTTTCCCCACTTCCAAGGATGACCGGCGCCAAAATGAACATTCAGATTTTGTATCTATCGAAGTAAAAGTAAAATAAAAAATAAAATGATCATACCTGCCTTCCTACTCATAAACAGGAGGAAAACTTTCCAAAAAAAAAGTGTCTCACTCCTGCACTACCTGGACTGATTTCTCAAGATATTTACATAATTCTCTTGCGCAAAGAGAACTTTCATTATGAAACACACTAATCAGCATTACAAAGCAGGGTCTTGTTATAAGTCAGGAAGGAGAGAGTCAACTAGTGTCTGAGACACTGCTTTTAAAATCCAGCTTGTCCTCCCATCAGCTTCAGTCAACTGAAAGACTGAAGACATAATGAACTACTGGACTGACAACAGAAAACAATTGCATAGCGCCACCTTCAGGTAAGGAGGGAAAATTTTGAGTGTTAGTTCAGTATTTACCCCAGTGCTCCCTTTGTTTCCCCTCCTTATTGTGTGTGGGAGTGTGTGTGTGTGTATGTATGTGTGTGTGTGTGTGTGTGTGTGTGTGTGTGTGTGTTCCTTGTCCGTCGATCTGTGTGTTTGTCTGTGTGTCTGTGTGTGCCCTTGGAATGGGGTGGAGCTTCTGGACAGCCTGACTGATTCAACACAACTGATCTCAATCAAGTCACATACAGTCCTTCAGAATAAAAGCCTGGTTCATTCGATCGCTTCTTGCTAGATCGTGTGTTTATGACACGTAGTATCTCGCCTGTCTCAGAACAACCCTCCATGGATCCTGAAACCCCAAGCCAGTTTGCTACCCTCTCCAACCCTGAACCAAAAATTCACAGAAGCCTACAAACGGATGAGTGCTTGTATGTACCTTGTTGGTCTCTGTACTTTCTATCAATGAGACAATACAAACCTGTACACAGACCTGATGCAAAAGTTTGCAGGTTCCCCATTGCTGACACAAGATTGGTTTTCTCCCAGCATTGAGAGACATGTATGCTAGTGCTCCTAACCAAGGCAGTGGAGGAAAGAGCTCTTGAGTGGATGGGTCAAATGCAGTGGATACATATCGTTGAATTCAGTATCATGACAGTAAAGAGATTCTTCTTCAGTTCATCTCAACATGACTGTCTTTTACACCTCAAACTCCTCCATTGATCCCTCCTCCCAACAGCCACCTCCAACTGGTCACGTCCTCTTTTTGCATCCAGGGACCTTGAGAAAATTAGTCTAGTTCACTGGAATCACATATGGACTTGCTATTGGGCGACTACCTCAGTCAGCTTGGTAAATTACATTACTTGAGCTGAGACAGATAGACAGAAAAAAAGAGCTAAAATGTTGCTTTTATAAAACATAGGTTTTGAGAAATGTATGCAGTTGATGAAAAACCTTGGTATTTATTTCTCAAAACCAATGCTTTATGAAAGCAACTTTTCTCTCCATTTTCTTTCTGCTTGTCTGTCGGGGATAATTTTCCCTTGTAACTTTGACCACTCAATTAATTTGTGGCTTTTTCCATTTGTGTCCTTTTGTGGCTTTTTATTTGTAGCGTGGCATTTTTATTTTTGTTGTGGCGTTTACACTGCGATTAGCTTTCGCAGCCATCGTACCCTTTCTACGTAAAACAGCAACAACAAACTCCAAGCTAGTAGCAAACTACACACTCAAAATGGCAAATTTGAACAAAGATTTGGATTGCACGAGAAGTTAGGTCTGTTGGGTTATTTCGGTGAGTATTCATAAAGATATACAGTATATGAATACACACACAAGTTTCCTGAGATGGTTTACCCCCAATGTTATTTTACAAGGGCACTGTCGCTGCATCCTGGGGTTATCATGTCCCACAATGATTATTACTGGCTTCGAGAAATACAGACAAGCCAGGGCATTTTTTTCTACTAGAACAGAATGATGATGACTTGAGCCAGATGTTTCCAAAGTTACACGGTGGCCTTGTTCGTTTGACACCATGCCCAGAGTCAAGTATCCCCATCCATCCATTTTCTACCCCTTATCCTGTTAAGGGTTGCAGGGGGGCTGGAGCCTATCCCAGCAGCCTCCGGGCGAGAGGACAACAGTCTGGGTCACCAGTCCATCACAGGGCCAACAAATATAGACAGACAACCATTCACACTCACAGTCACACCTAAGGTAAGTTTAGAGTATCAATCGGCCTCGTCCCCTCTTGATGTCTTTGGACTGTGGGAGGAAGCTGGAGTACCAGAGAGAACCCACACAGGAACAGGGAGAACATGCAGACTCCACACAGAAAGATCCCGTGCTGGAGCCGGGGCTGGAACCAGGAACCTTCTTGCTGTGAGGCGACAGTGCTGACCACTGCACCCCCGTGCTGCCCATCTGACAAGTTCTTTTTATTATTCCATGACTTCCCATTTGGTTACTGTAAAAAGTGCATGAGGGATGACTAGAATGCTGTGATGTCTTTCAGAGTTTGATGTCCAACAGTTGTTAGGATTCAACCACTAACCCTAACCACTTGCTGGTGATTAGGCTACTTGATAAAATAGAAAAGAATAAGTTGTGGTATGAAGACACTAGCTAGACCAGACACATTTGTGTTTGGAGATCTATAAGTGCTGTAAATAAACATTCAACATAAATAAGTATTTCAGTAGGCACGGTGGTGCAGTGGTTAGCACTGTGGCCTCGCAGCAAGAAGGTTCTGGGTTCGAGTCCCAGCTCGGGCGTGGGATCTTTCTGTGTGGAGTCTGCATGTTCTCCCCGTGCCTGCGTGAGTTCTCTCTGGTACTCCGGCTTCCTCCCACCATCCAAAGACATGCGATTTGGGGACTAGGCTGATTGGATTCTCTAAATTGACCGTAGGTATGAGTGTGAGTGTGAATGGCTGTTCGTCTCTCTATGTTGGCCCTGCGATGGACTGGCGACCTGTCCAGGGTGAACCCCACCTCTCGCCCGTAGATGCTGGGATAGACTCCAGCCCCCCCACGACCCTTATTCGTAAGGAATAAGCAGAAGACGACGACGATGGAAGTATTTCAGTAAGTCTAATTTCACACAATGTTAGCTTACTTCTTCAATCATGTAAGCAGCAATGTTAGCCAGGAAATGGTTGAATGCTAACCTTAGCTGTTAGCTAAATGTAGGAAACGGATGTTGATTTACCTTCAAATATAGTTCCATATCACTCCAGATTGTTTTTCAGAAGATATACGTATTATGTTTTATATATGCTTTATAAGCTGCGCCCTGGAACACAGCAGTTTAGCATTAGCATTCTCACTTCCCACCCTGAGCATGATGTCAGAGAAACATGGCTGCTGTGTGAATAGTCAATAGGGGGATGTCTGGCTTAGCAAGAAAATGAGGTTTGAAAATTTGATCCCTTTGTTCTGTGTTCAACAGCAGTTCCACACTGTTTGAATACATGGGCTGTGCTTTCATTATTCAATATTTTTATGGATGATCCTGCAGCTGTGTTCAGTGTCTATAACATATGGCGGCCCAGACCATAACTCCGCCACTCTGAGGACAACATTCACATCAGCGAAGCAGTCGCCAACATGATGGCATACAAGTTGCCTACCATCTGGATGGCGACAGCAGGCAGGTCAAGGCCTCTGTGGGGACAATGGCACGCCAGCCAGCTTCCCTCCGGTGGCTGTGAGCTGTTGGTGCAGACGGAAATTTTTGGGTTAGATCGCAACTTTACTGGACTTAGGCGGTCACGCTGTTGCAGCAGGCGAACGTTCTGATTTTGACATGTCCTCTGCAACCATTTGGTCCATTTTCAGCAGTGCCAAACTGCTGGAACTGACTTCAATACAGTTTATTGTTGTAAGTGTACATATCTATGATCTCCGACATCTAGGCTCTGAATGTATGGTTTATTTGTGATTTGTCCCTATGGTAACATCCCCTTTATCTGTCAGTTGTTCCTATTGTCATTTTCGCCAAAGGGAAAAAATAGAAACACACAAACACACACACACACACACACACATTTCTATTCAACCTCCTCCACATCCTGCCACAATCTGATACTGTAGCACCCTCCCCTTCCATCTACTTGCTGGAGTAAACATTTCCCCCACCGTCCCCATACCAATGAGGCTTATGAATATTCACCAAAGCTGAGGCGAGAGCCCAGGGGAGAGTCATTTTGTGGACTGCAGGAATTGGCCACTTCATCTTCAGCAACAGTTTATTTAGGTGTAGCCAGGGTTGTTTTTTTCTCTTTTCCATGCCTCAGAGCTGATGCTGGTGATGAACTTGCAGTTTGAAGAGAAATTGTTGTTTGCGTGGGCGCGTGTCTGTTGTCAGGGATTAAACACATACTGTATACTGTATACTCTTTGGTTAACCCGCTCAACAATAAATAATAAGCCAGTGACAACAGGATGGTTTCAATACTTGCAACTAACTATTGGTAATTATTTACCCAAATAATCAGTGGATTTATTGTTCTATCAAACATAGGAAAATAACGGAACATGTCCATCAGCATCAGGGGGTGACATGGCTCAGAGGCAGAGTGGCTATCTAGCAACCAAAAGGTTGCTGGTTCGAGCCTCACTTCCCCTGGCAACAGTATCCTTGGGTGTACTGAGTCCCTAATTGCTCCTGATGGCCCTGCGACAGACTGGCGACCCGTCCAGTGTGAACCCTGCCTCTCGCCCAATGTCAGCTGGGATAAGCTCTACCCCCCCTCGCAACCCTTAATGGATAAGTGGTATAGAAAATGGATGGATCGATGTCCATCACCAGTTCCTAAATCCCGGGATGAATAAATTAAAGAGTTCAATGGTCCAAATCACACATATATTGTCTTCAGTATCATAAAACTGAGAGAAAAAAACTTAAAAATTTCTGATTTGAGAAGCTTGAAATAGAGAATTTCTGTTTGCTTCAGCAGTGTTGAATCTGATTATATTACGATCAAATTAAATGAGTTAATCAGGCTGAAGGTTTCCCTAGTATGCTACATTTTGGTTGTATGTTTGCTTTATTCAGTGTCAATCTACCGATCAAGATACATGGCCATGCTATTCAGATAAAATGTAGTTGTTTTTTTTGATAATCTTATCCCTTCTTCAATACACTTTTAGGGACAGAGTACTAAATTGTGTGTGCATTCTAAGATATTCTTCATTTTGTTGGCATAAAGTTTTGCAAGGGATCAACCAAAAGCTACTCACAGCAGGTAGAAAACATGGTGGAGGAGGCAGCATTTTACATGAGTGTGTTTCAGTGCTGACTGTCCCACTGCAGAGGGAGGAGAAGGACACACTGGAAAGAAACCCACCATTTGCAAAGAAGGAAAATAAAATGGGAAGACAAATTTGGATTTCATTGCTTTTTAAGCAGCAGTTGGTGTTACTGTCCTGTTTTGGTTTTGATATATGCCACAGTGGCGCCAATCACAAAATTACGGACTTCATGGGAATTACATTGAGACAAAAAAAACCAAACAAACAAAAAAACAACAACCACACAGTAATGTAACAGAAATACACAAGTGGTGACAATGCATTCTCTCTGCATTCTTCCACTTCCCCTATACTTCGTCCTCCTTGCCATCTGTGTGCTCGGCTGGCTCCGTTAACACCTTCCTTTTAAACTTATACAGATGCAGTTGTAGGTGCCAAATTGGCCTGGTAAATCCCATGACTTGAGCTAAATTAACCTATACTGTATGTATTTCTTCCTCGCAGTATTTTGCACATTTGTGTCAAAAGGCCCCTTTTTCCATCTTCATTAAGGTAAAAGTGCTAAAATAAATGAATGACGTGCGCTCTCTCTAAACCCCGGAAAGACCAAGTAGCTCATCATCAACTTCAGGAAACCCAAGGCTGCTGACTTCACTCAGATCTTCATTGGGGCTGAAAGAGTGGAGACAGCATCCAGCATCAAGTTCTTGAGAGCTCACATATTTGAGGACCGCACAAGTGAAAAAGACACAGCAGCGACTGTTCTTCCTGAGGACACTGAAGAAAGCCAGACGACCACAAGAGATGCTGGTAACCTTCTAGCGCTGCTCCATAGAGAGCATCTTAACGTACTGCATCTCGACGTGGTGCTGCAGCTGCTCGGCAGCGGACAGGAAGGCACTTGAGCGCGTGGTATTGAATGCACAGAAAATAACAGGATGAAATTCACACCACCAGGTGCCTCCGAGAAGCAACCAGAGAATCTGCGAAAACCCCACACGTCCGCACCATCACCTGTTTGAACTGATGCCATACGGCAAACGTTACAGAGCCTCCGCACCCACACAAGCAGACTGAACAATAGTTTCTTCCCCAGGGCTGTGGCTGCCCTGAACAAATCCAACAAACTCTCCACTTGACACACCATTACGGCACAAAGCATGTTGTTGCTACATGACAATTTTTGCACTGTTAAATTATTATGAGCCTTTATATTTGCACACTATCTGCACAATGCGTGAAATTACATTTGTAGCTATTTTATAGCTATTAGCTATTCAGCTTTTCTTTTTTTTTAATCCGCACTCCTCGTTTATTTCCTGCTGTTTTTTTTTTTTATATTGTATTAGTGTATTTATTGTTGCATTATATTGCAGTGTATCTGTTTCCTACTGTTTGTATATGGCATTGTTGTACAGAGCCATAACAAAAATTCGTTGCACAGTACTTGTATTCTGCAATGACAATATTCTCTATTCTATTGTGCTTATTTGAAAAGATACAATCCTCAGTGCGCAGCCTTAGATCAGTTCGCATATTGGTATGAACATACATTTTACTGTATGCTCCTGCAAACCTTGAGTAAATCTGGTACTTGCGGAAATATTACAGTATAACAATTCTATAGAGGTTTTTGTGAGGATTCGGCCTTTCTTGAATTTCCTTGTTGTTTTTAAGACGGTATTGCTGGTTCTCTCAGTTCAGGTAGAGACCAGTGCTTGAATTGTTCTTGTGGGTGGATAATGTGCAACTCTGCACTAATGATGTTTGAGTAGATGTATATGATTATGGGAATGGAACCTGAAACCATTTGGGAAGGCTGAGGTGTATCTGCTGGGTTTTTTTCTCCCCTCTTGTGTCTATGCGCCTAAGCAATGCAAAGTGATCACAAGCCTGTTGACATCAGAGGAAAGCAAAATCTGTAAAACTCAGGTTTGACAGGCAAAGACTAATAGGACAAAAAAAAAACCAAGGTATTTTGATATGTTCCACCAGACATCAGGATGTAACATGGGTTCAGCAAGTGCAGAGGCAAGAAATAGGTAATTACAACTCTCGACTTGTGTATCTGCGGGGCTGCATACCCGAGGCGGATTGCTCTGTGAGTTTTCGGCGCTTATTCATCTCTTACTCTCGCTACAGCAGCAGAACAAATGTCTCCCTCTCTTTTTCTCCTTCCATCTCTCTGGCCGCTGGCATTTTTAAGCCCTGTTGTTAGAATAACCTGCAAATGTGACAGGAGACCTGGCGGCCAAACACCAGTGCAGACAACAGATAACACTCTTATCTAATTCTGCTATATATCATCACCTGTAGGGTGAATAAAAGGCCCTGAACACACTTTTGCATAAAACATTCTGAAGCTCAATGGAGACACTGTGGCAATGGCAGCTTGTGTGCAGTCACTTAGAATCATTACCTCAGCACCCTCATCCCACTCCAGTCACTAGTATTGATGAGAGCTGCACTAATTGCAGGTCCATCCTGAGATTCCTCCCTGTGAGCAAAGAGGAATCCAATATCAGTCCACCCTGCAGTAGAACCCCTCACTTTTATAAAGTCTTTCTCACTTTTTCTGTCCATCTTTGCAACCACGCTTTTTTTTTTTGGTGCTTAGCAACCACATCTTTTGGGATGTGGTTGTCCACCTCTCCTGCTCTCTTTACTCCTTTTGTCACCCCCCACCCCCTCCTCCAATCACCTCCACAGTCTCACCACAAATTGGATGGCAGGCAATTAAATGAGTTGTCTGAGTGCTCACTGACAGCAATTATAAGGTGTGTAGGAATTCATGTGGACGCGACACCCTGCACTCCTTGATTTCTAGACGAGGTATCTCTCTCCCTCCCTCTGTCTCTGTCACTCCTTTCTGTCTCGCTCATCCACCGAAGAGAATAAGTTCACAATGGGGAGAGAAAGAAGCAGGGAGACAAGAAGACTCGGGAAGGATTGCGAGAGATAAAGCAGCGAAAAGTGGAAAAAGGTAGGATGTAGGAGAGATAAAGGAAAGGGGTTTGCAGAGAACAGAGAGAAGAGATGAATGTGATCAAAACCTAATCAGGTTTATTTTAAATACTTAAGGGCTTCCCTCCACCCTCATCCAATAGATCAGTACTCTACAGGAATGTGTGTTGCTCTAAGCTCCCATACCTCCAACCGGATAATGAAATTTGCAGATGACGCCATAGTTATTAGTTTGATTTCAGACATATGAGAGTACATCTGTAGGCTTGAGATGAAACACCTGGCTGTACGGTGTAAAGAAAACAACTGCTAAGACAAAGGAGATGGTCCCAGACTTTAGAGCAAAGTTTGGTAACCAGCTAAACTTTACAGTTAATCTTTACAGGTTTTTTATGGGCAAAATCGATATTTGATCTTCCATCTATTCCGTACCTCCCTCCCACCCTCATGAAGTCTACGTGACAGTAGACCAGAAGTGTTCCAACTTGTGCTGTGTTTAGTCGCTCTTGGACGTCTTGCTTTCGGTCTTGAACATTTTCCTCCATCACCTCAACCCCGGTGACCAGTTGGAAGTGTCCTTTAGCAAGATACTGAACCCATAATTGCTCCTGATGAGTAAGTTGATGCCTTGCATGGCAGCCTTCACCATCAGTGTGTGAGCATGTGAGTGACTGGGTGAATGAGACGACACTACTGTATAAAGCGCTTTGAATGCTGCTAAGATAGAAAAGCGCTACATGAATTGAGTCCATTTACCATTTCTCCTGACACTGAAACAGCAAAAATGCTTCAGAATTCAGCCAAATTTGGTTTTAAGCCTTATAAAAGGTTTATGTAGGCTTGAGGTGGAAAGCAATCCGTCTGTAAATCTCTCCCATGGTATTGCTTCTAAATTGGTCTCAGATTGTTTGAACCAGGGTTTCCCAAACTTTTGACAACTCACCAGAAAGCAGCTGTCATATTCCAGACAGACTGGTTTTGGGGGGCAATCTTCTAGTAATGACAGGTTAAGCTAAATAAAGCACAGGAAAAACTTTTTGCAACCCAAACTACTGCCCAAAACATATGGCAAAAAACACAACTCACAGTAAGTGTGAGTCTCGGGTCTGTTTTTGAGGGATACAGTGAGGTGGTTGTAGCTTTGTTGTGTGTGTGATTGATGGGTGCAGTGTGTTTCTCGCACTTCTAACATTTCTAACATCCAGTCTGCTGCGGAGCCTTGTTTTGGCGGATTCTGAGCTGAAAATCCAGCCTTTCATGAGTCTGCCATGGCTCTGAGGTAAAGGAATCACATATCCAATCCTTGAGTCTTTTTCAGAAGCGAAAGATCATCAGATTTTTCAAACACTTACCGCTTTACAGTCCCTCTAAGATACTGCTGAGTTTTCTTTGTTACGGTCGTAAAAGTTTGACTTTGCTTTTCTAAAAAATTGCATTGTCTTGAAACAAAAACCACCCCCACCCATCATGCGCCCGTTCAACCATGGTACCGTTGAGGCCATCCTGACCAGCTGCATCAACAGGAGCTCCACCAACTACAGTACAAACGCAAGACCGTGTAATACCAGGACACCCCTCGTACAACCTCTTCTGCCATCAGGGAGAAGGTAGCGCAGCCTCCATGCCTCCTCCACCAAACTTTAGAACACCTTCACCCACCAAGCGGTTAGGAAGCTCAACTCTCTCCTGTTCTACACCACCGTTCTGCTCCAGATAACATCAACACTTTCTCTCCTTATGGATCATAACACCCACAAAAAGCACCGGCCCCTCTACAAACGATTGCCATAACTGCACTAGCCACAGCCAAAACTGTGCTGTGTGCAAGCTGCTGGTTGTCCGGTTTTACACAATTCAACAGTTGTATAGTTTTGAAATTTCATATTTTATTTATATTTATTATATTCAGTTTATGTAGTAGCTTGCATTTTTCTATATTTATATTTTTTACTCTCTGCCCTATGGGTCAGTCAGAGAGAAACGACTGACACTTAAGCATAAATCTCAAGTATCTCACTCTCTCCTCAGATGATCAGCAGTCGGGGCAGCTTTTCTTCCTTGTTTTCACATCAAAACGCACATGAACTGATGAGTTGTCACATAGCATAGTACACCTGACTGAACTGACTTCGCTCCATCAACCCAAAATGCAAACCCAGATTTTACAAATTTCACAATGAAAGTGCACGAATATTAAAAAAAATATATATATATGCAAGCCCCCACACATTCTGCAGAGTTCTACTGATTTTGTGGTATGAGACTGCAGAATCCAAATTTTTCTGAAGGGACTTTTTAACAAACCTATTGACAGAGGATTTCTGACTGTTTTTTCCCTTCATAAGCTTGATAACTAGACAACCTTACTTCCTGCAAGCACCTCCTGCTCAGCTTTTATTCATTCATAACCTACCCCTCAAACTTTTTTATGGGCATGTTTAAACTTTTTTCCTAAATAGTGCTGAATTTTTAACTTCCAGTGAAAATACTGCAGCACAAGTTGACATTTCCAGGAAAATTAAAAAAAAAAAAAAAAAATATATATATATATACATATATATACAGTATATATATTTTACTTACAATTATATCCGTCCTTTTGATTCCAGCAGTTTTTTTTTTAAACAACTCAAGGCCTAGTACCACTCCACAGAAACATTCGGACTTATCCACACACACACACACACACACACACACACACACACACACACACACACACACCATGGGCATTTTCAAGGCTAAGAGAATTTTACATTTGAGTCTAACCGTGATTAGAGCCCCAGTACCACTCTAATGATTTGATGCGGTTTTAGCTGCAACTTATTCAAGAAAATAGTAACACATGCATCCAAGCCAGACGTCTATAAATCATTATTAGTGCTTCATGCCATTATTGCGATTATCTTCTTAAGGGTTGTCTCTCCAAAGCCCCCTCTTCCCCCTTGCTCCAATAGTGTGTGATAGTGAAACACATGAAAGGATTAAAGGAGCTAATTGATATTTGATTTCTGTCCAGTTGGAACCATGTCAGCGACCAGCTTCATTACCATGTAAATCACACTGTGCTTTTTTTTTTTGTGTGTGTGTGTGAATTTTCAGTGGTAGCAGCAAAGTTCTTGGTTCATTAACAATGCCCTTGTGGTCATGGTCCGCAACTGTTGAACTCATAGTTGATGCTTGAACACATACAAAGTCAGCCCTCCTACACACAGACACACAGACACACACACATAGAGTTTTAATTTGAAAAGCTGTATGTGACTTAAGTATTGAATACTAGTTGCTCGTGCACCCGCACACATTTAAGATGCTTTTACTGTATGTGCTGAAAAATACATCAACAATAGAGTTTCAGGACACATGAAGAGGTGTACAACCTAAATAGATTGGTTTTATTTTACAGCTGAAGCAAAATACAACAACAACAAAAACCCTGAGCTGAGTACAAAAACATTAGCAAGTCACCAAAAGATCTATGCAGGTTGAGTTAATTCAACTGATTTTATGCACTTTTTTTAATGTATCAAGGTCAGAAAGTGTATACGAACACATTTTTTAGAGGTAAATCGTTTCTATGTGATATTTTCACGCTTACTTTGGAGAATCTGCATGAAGGTAAAGTGAACCCTCATTTTCATACTTGCTGGTACGTGAGATGAAGGAGCACATGCTGGAGGCTCTGCTTATTCAGGGCTTTGTTTTTCACATTGTTAGCTTGTTGTGATACATGATTTTATCACAAAAAGATAGGAAGATCGATCCCAACAAGAAGAGTGCAGGACATAAAGAACAGCATGCAAATTGTTGCAATCATAAATAACTCAAAATGTGTACATTTGGAATGTCTTTGTGTGTGTCTATGAATATATATCTTTTTATTTTTACTAGTGTGTGACTGTAGTCATAAATCAATGGATTAGGTTCTCTATTTTTCCTTTGATATATAATACTTTAATATTTACTCTCAGAGGCGGTGTACATCAAAGTATTACTGAAGCACCAAAATTGATGTTTTTCCAGTAAACCACCCAGGATATCACACAAATAACTGGCTCAGATACTCACTGAGAAACAGTGAGAATCAGAACACAAATAACTGTTCTTTCATTTGAGTTTGACTTTGCATTATAAAGAATGACATTCGTGCTGGAAGAATAAGTGTAGAAAAAGAGCTCGTCTACAACTCCGCTGCTAACAGTGCTGCAATACCGTGAAGCTGTTATGGAGTCTTGCCGCAATCAAATGACTTTCTATGTGCTGCTATTTCCTGTTTCAGCGGGAGAAACAGCCATCAATGAACACAAAGGCAGACCAACGTACATCCCTGAAGAATGCAGTGAAAGCAGGGGAACCAGATTTAGCCATCATAAAGTGAAAGTGTCAGTAATGTTGCCTGTTACTGAAAATACAGAGTCGGCATAGGCAGCACTGCATGTGCTCTACACCATCAAGAGCACTGCGAGGTAGAGGAGCTCTGTCAGACTCAGGAGCTCCCCACTGGTGGCTGAAAATACCACTATCAAAGATTCTAACTGAAAACTACTAAAACAATCATGGTGTGATTACTTTGTTGTAGTTTTATCAGTCCCATACCTCCACAGGACAGATTTTGCAATGAATGGAATAAATTCCCTTCAGAAAGATGATTAAACTTCTACTCTTTTAGCCTTTTAAGATTTGTTCTCTAAATTTCATGAAATGTATTAGTCTTTTATTTTTTTTTCTCCAACCTGTCTGATTAACAGGTACTGGTTGCCTACCAGGTGTCCTTTGATTGGAAGCGCTGCCTCGTACTCTTTGTCCAGGTGTCCGTTGGGGCATTGTGTGCAGCACCACTGTTAATCCAGGAAAGTGAATACAGTTATGACTAACTCGCTAATATTAACTTCAATGTAAACACAGTA